>NC_081564.1:83271500-83534933 GCF_022355385.1 Mustela nigripes | reverse complement strand
GCTGTCACAGGCGGGATCTCCGCAGGAACACCGCGGAGATGCTGTCACAGGCGGGATCTCCGCAGGAACACCGCGGAGATGCTGTCACAGGCGGGATCTCCGCAGGAACACCGCGGAGATGCGGGTGGAGATGCAGGCCGGTTCCAGCACCGCGGGGTGCCGCCGCCGCGCTGCAATCAGCACAGCCGCACAGGGGCCCGCGCGGCCTCCCTGTCCGTACCCTCGGGCGGCTCCGAACCGGTTCTTCACTTCCGCAAGTTCATATCCCAAAAATACTACATAAAGGACATCACATGTTTATAACCTTTGGGAATTTTTTTTTCTTCACACACTCAACGTGATCTGGAGACTCACTGTTGTGCGAGTGAATAGTTTGGTCCTTTTGGTCCCTTAGCATCGCGGGGTCCGCATCTGCTTCCGTTTACTCGGCCTCACCCAGTGATGGATATCTGGTTTGTTCTCAGTTTGCGGGCGTTTCCGGCAGAGCTGTGTATCTGTGCGTGAACAGAAAGTTCTCACGTCTCCGGGACAGAGGTCCAAGACTGCAGCTGACAGGCTGTAGGACGGTGGTTTAAGAAACTGCCAAATTGTTCTCCAGAGTATCAGAGCCCTCACCTCTCATTCCCACAGTGATGTACAAGGGGTCCAGTTTCTCTGCCTTCTTGCCAGCATTTGGGGTTGTCACTGGTTTTTACTTTAGCCGTTCCAGTAGGTGTGTATTGCTAGCTCATGGTGGTTTTAATTTGCATCGCTCTAATGGCTAATAATACTGAACATCTGTTCCTCTGCTTATTTGCCATCTGCACAGCAACTTTTGTGAAGTGTCAGTTCATGTCTTTTGCCCATTTTTGAATTGAATTGTTGTTGCTTTTTAATTTTTACCATAGAGTTTTAAGAGTTTCTATACTAGTTCTTTGTTAGAGATACGTAGTTCATGAATATTTTCTCCCAGTCTTTGGTAACTTTTTTTTCATCCTCCCCATGGGCTTTTTTACAGAGCAAACATTTTTTATTTTGATGAGGTTAATTGATCAATTTTTCCTTTTATGGTTTATGCTTTTGATGTCAATTCTAAGAATTCTTTGATCCACATCCAGTTTCCAAAGATCTTCTTTTGCATTTTGTTACAGTTTATAGTTTTACTTTCTACCCTAAGTTCCTGAACTATTTTGAGTTACCAGGTGTAAGGTTTATGTTGAGGCTCATTTACTTTGCCCAGGGATGTCCAATTGCTTCAGCAACATTTGTTGAAAAGGTTACCCTTCCTTCGCTGATTTGCTTTTGCACTTCTGTCAAAAATTCACTGGGTATGTTTGTGTGGGTCCCTCTTTTAAAACAAACATTCTCTTAATTATATGATCTAAATGTATGCTCTCGTCAAAGCTCCTACACTTCTCGATGACGGAAAGGCGTAATTCATGAATGGTGTGCTAAATGTCCAAACTGGCAGTGACTACAAAAGAAAATGAATTCTAGTGTTTACACTTTGGTAAGGAAAGGCATCTCATAGGCACTACGTTAAAAATCAATTACTTTAGTGATTCTAAAATTTAATTGGGTGACTTCCAATAATGCCATTTTATCTGTCAGAAGTATTAATTGCTATCAGTTGTAATAGAAGTTGACACTGGCTGATTTAGATAGAAGGAAATACATTAAATGTTTCATTACTTCAAATTAGGAGTAGAAGGCTGGACAACCAGGTTCAAGCCTGAACAACCATAAGTGATCTCTTAAATCTTTAAGTTTCTTGACGAGGCTATTAGCTTTGGACAGTAGGTACAACAGTTTACATTGCTTATACTTTTGCATCAATAAATCAATCCAGTAGAAACACTTACTCTGTTGTCCCCTGTGAGGATTCCTATCCTGGGCTGCCCTTTTCATCACTAACTCAATGTCCGGTCCTGTAATTGCTCATACCGAGCTCATTTCTCACGGCCTAGCAGCAAAAGATATGAGGAAAGAATATTTTTGGAATTTCATCTTCTATAATGTGAAGTATCATTTCTTATCTTCAACATCCAAAATATCAATGTTGGCGGGGTGCTCTCCAAATACATGGAAAAAGACTGAAATGCTGGCTGAAAAACTAAATGATGAACATCTAATTCCTGTTGTCAATTCATTCGACTACTTAGAGAGATGCACTATGCCAATTTATTCCAGTTCAGTAAGGTTCCGTGGTAATATATAGTGATAAGCAACTTGCTCTGAATTCTTTTCTGGTGAAAAGCATGTCATTTATTGTAGAATCGCTTGGGTAGATTAATACCAAATGAAACAAACACAAACAGCAAACAATTCCGTTGCCCAGAGGGCAATGCAGTAACAATCTCTGGAAGCAAAACGAGTCATTGGAAAAACAAACCAACAAACACACAAAAACCTCAAAAACCATCTCCTGTGATTGGAATATGTATCCAGTATTAAAAACTACTGCTGAAAAGGAATATTTGGCCTTGTGCATGAAGTCAAACACTGTAGCAGGCTTCTAACTGCTTCTTGACTCACTGCCCCCTCATTTTTGTGCAGAGGCGGGTTTTTACACACACACACACACACACACGCACACGCACGCACACACTACCTGCGCCAGCCATGTTTAGTCCTATCACTCAAGTATCTTCTTTTTTTTTTTTTTCCAATTTCACTAGAACTCCAGTTCTCCTACACAGATAGATAACTTGTCTGAAAATATCCAGAGACAAAATTACCACAGGAAGAGCGGCTCACCACTAAGGCAGAGCTATAGCCAACTCTCTTGGCTCTTAGTGGATTTCTGAAGGACCACAGGGCCTCTGTTCTCCTCCACAGAAATCACTATAAAATTCAGCCAGCTGAGAGTGTTCCATTCTGGTTAGCAGCGTGCTAGGTAACTCAGGGAAGCCTGCGTGTTGACAATTGGAAACGCTGCACAAATACAAACATCATCTACTTGAATGTATTAAAGCCTACCAAAGACAAAACTGAGAATTTATTTCTACACGACAGTCTAAAAAAAAGAATCAACTGAAAACTGTAGACCTGAAAAAATAACTTAAACAGACTACAGTGAATAAATTTAATAGGTTATTCTCAGCTGAGTAGGAAATTAGTGAAATGGAAGATACATCTGAAGAAAATATCCTGAAGCTTCAAGTGACAAAAGAATGAAAAATAAAAAAGCATAGACATACAAAAAATATGGTATAAATGATTTAGCGTATGAATAAGGAAGGAGAGAAAAGAATGGACAGAACTGACATGACAGGAGGGGGAATAGCCAATAACTTTTCTGAACTGAAGAACCATATCAAGCCAGAAGCACTATAAACCCAAGAATAATAAACAGAATTAAAATTACATTTACACATAACATAGAAAAATTCCTGAAAACCAGAAAATGAGGGCATTAAATGTAGGCAGAGGGGAAAAATCTGATGATTTTCCAAAGGTGACAATAAGACAGCTAACTTCTCAATGCAAACAATGATAGTTAAAAGACTTGCTTCTCTGCAGTGCTAGGAAAAAAAGAAAACCAACCTTCTATATCAGTGATTCTCAATCCTGGCTGGCCTCTAGAAGTAAAACAGGCCTTTCTAGGACGCTGAAGCTCACCATTGATTGGTCTTCTTGCCCAAATACTACTTCACTACAATGAATTCTAGAGTCAGGGATGTTGCAAAGTGGAGAATGAACATTAACCCTTCTTATAAAATACATTAGTAACTTCTTGGGTTAGAACATTGTAAACCCTTTATTCTGGGCCTTTACCTCAATACCCCTCAGCCATCTAGACACATATTATTAATTAGGTATGCTGTTTCTTCTGCACGGAACTCACAACAAAGCCTTCTTTATTCACGATTTCTCAGCTCGGGGTGACTTTCCATGCAAACCACAAAGCACACACTGTCTAAGTGTACTCAGTAGGTATTTGCCATATATTGTCCCAATTCTCTCTCCACACCCATCCACTCATGTTCTGTCTCCTCAATTCGGAGACAAAGAACAAAAGGCAGAACAAAAGAAACCTGGGAGACAACAGGAGTGCTACACAGCCTGGGCTGCCTTGCAGAGCCATAAACCCAGACCTACGAATAATACAAAAGAGACTCCAAGGTACAGGGTTTTTCCTTTAATAAAGTCTGAAGCATTGACTCTCCAATAAGGAAACCATTACAGCATCATTCAGAACTTACTGAGTTTTAAATGAAGTACAATTTAAACAGCCATGGTTTTGTAATCGCTTAGATGAGAATACACAAAGTAGAAGAAGGAAGTCTTTGGTGGGCAGCCATATTGATGGCATCCCACGGACGCTGGGCATCATGACGACGGACAGGAAGAATGATCCAGAGTCCTTAGAAGATTCTGAGTTATGTCCACCACATTGTTTCAGAAGTGAATTTCTGTCCCTTGAAGATACTCCTGCTTTATCATTTTTGTATTCACATTATAAAGGCTCACAGACTGTCAGTAATTAGCATTGTGTGACTGATTTATTGCATAACTCTCTATTTTGGGAATGCCAATTCCTTAGTCTCAGCACTAATAATGGTGTTTTTAGTAGTTTACAGTGTTCTAACAGATCTCACATTTTCCTTATTTCTCTCCAAATCCTCACTGTGTGATAATGATTATCAGCCAGAGCACCACAGTCAAAACCCCTGGGGGGACTTCAGAAGCGCACCCCTACTCACAACCCAGCCAGACCAAATCAGTGAGGAAAGGCACAAGCTCTCGAAGTAACTCCAACATGCGGTCATAACTGAGGCTCACTCTCTTTAAACAGAGGTCTAAGTAATTTAGATAATCACGTAAAATATCAGAAAGCAACAGTACATGTGTTAAGCAGCCATCAGAGTTTTAAATAGCTGTTATTTTAAATGTATGGAAAAACACATTTCACATGTATACATAATTTGGTAGCTTCCAGTTAAACTCAACAGCATGGTTTGGCACTAGACGTGCCTTTGTTTAGAAGACTTAACAGAGCTCATACGTAAAGATTCCCAAGTGTAATGAAGTCTATAAAAGCACCAGGAAAATGATGACACAGGTGCTTCCTACAGCACAGCCCCCGGGTCCTTAACACATTCAGGGAGACACACTCCTACTTCCTCGTAAGTTAAATGAGAAGTCATACTTTCCAAAGCAAGTTCAAAAATGTAAGAAGTATGTTTTCATTCTTTTTCTTGAATAGTATGTTAGAAACTTCACTTAGGGTTATGTAAACAGAGATACAGAATTTTCTCGTACTGGTTGAGAACCTTTAAAAGACATAGTTTTTGAAAGATATGCTAAATTTCAACTTCAGCTAATATCAGATTTTTATCCAAACTAAGAATACTGTGAACATGTAAGAATTTATATAATAAATACTTAGCTTATATGCCATTAAGACATTTTATGAACATTTTCTTCTCCTGTTAACCTTCCTATTATATTTGTATATAATTCAGTGTGTGTATGAGGACTTACAAGTCATTTGGAAATATATGCCATTATATTTAATATATAACACATGTATGTGTATCATGTATCTGTGTATGTATGCACACATACACATAAACAGACACACATACATATTTAAAAGAATACTGAATGGTCAGAGAAAACTGATTTCATGTTTACAAGAAAAAACTCATGAGAAGAAAAATAACTGTACATGTTTATTCATGTAATATATCTTATATAAATACCTACACATAAGTAACAAAATGGCATATAGACTTTTTTTTAAATATGAGAACTGAAATAGAAAGAGAATATCATTTAAGTATATCTGTTTCAATTCTTTCCCCTTAAAAGTAGCAAGCAACACAACAAATAAACAACCAAGTCTCCGAGGCAGAGGTCATGGTCTGGTTCAGCACTGCCCAGTGTGTCCGGATTTGGGTAACAATGTCACACTGTGTGCTGCATGACTACATCACTACATAACATCTTTTGATTGCCAGATCCCAATAAAAATGTATATTTTTAAATTATGCTTTTTTAAATGAACTCATTTTTCATTAAGTTAATTTAAGCATAATCTTTTACGTAATTATCTTGAAAGATCCTTTTCCATAAACAGAAGTCATGCTAGAATAAGGGGTTTAAATCTTTCTAAAAACATTTTAAAGTCTACACAGACACTATCAGCTGCATTTTGGAGCCAGTTTTCTATACTCAAAAGCAGGAATTAGCCAGTTTTTCGATGGTACAGTGAAAATGAAATCACGTCCATTCAAAGTGGTCTGGAGAAATATCCGCATAGTATCTCCTTACCGTGGCATAAATCCTCTCACTAAATAGCAATTTTTTTCCAGTTTTATTAAGATGTAATTGATACCTTACATCGTGTAAGTTTACAGTGTACAATACAATGATTTGTGTACACACTGTGAAATGATCACCACTGTAAGTTTAGTTCATATCCATCTCCTCACCTAGTTACAACTTTTCTTCTCGTGAGAACTTTTAAGATCTACTCTCCTAGGAACTTTAAAAAAGACAATACTGTATGTCAGCTACAGTCACCATGCTCAGCACTACATTTCCAGAACTTACTTAGCTTACAACAGTAAGTCGGTAGCACTTTCGTCTGCAATGTAAATAACTTAGAGTCCAGTCAAGTGAGTGATAATATTAGCTTTACACCAGGCACCCAACTGAAGAAAACACATTTACTTTGAACAGTACACATAGCTGTGTCGCTGCTTGTCTACGTGTACTACAAAGTGGAAGCTGTTGCATTGTAGATATGACACTGCACCTGAAGTTAGGATACCTAGATTTGAGTATACACATCCACAGATAAACCCGGTCTGTCTCTAACTCTGACAGATTCACTTTACTTCCTTTGGATTTGCATTTATGTATAAAAGTTTAAATTAAATGAGGGTAAAATTAAATATACTTTCAAAAGCATGCTGGGAAAATTATGTAAGCTAATATATGTGGAAATTCTTTATAAGCCGTAAAATAATACAGCAAAATGCAAAATGATTATGTTACTATTATGAAGCCTCAAATCAAACTTCAAAGTGTTCGTCCTCTCAATCATTTTACTATTAAGCCAAAATATTAGCCAAGATTTTACAATGAATTTAGTATAAGAACAGGAGAAATATTTTGTTCATGTTCCAAATATTACAACCACCATTTATTTCAAACAACATGAGAATATTTTTTTTAGTACATGAGTTCCTGTTCTCCACTAATAAT
The DNA here is from genome assembly GCF_022355385.1 of Mustela nigripes. NCBI lineage: Eukaryota > Metazoa > Chordata > Mammalia > Carnivora > Mustelidae > Mustela > Mustela nigripes. The sequence goes on along the minus strand of NC_081564.1, from coordinate 83,527,736 downwards.
GATATATCATTTCTTATTCCATTCAACTTGACTGACAGGTGTACTAGTCTCATTGAGGAATAGTGTTATAATATGAAAAGGAAGTACTCAAAGGATAATCCTGCTCTGTGTTGTAAAATAGAACTAATGGAGATCTATGCAGAACGTTAGTGAAAATGCTCTCTACCTATATTCTTGAGCTCTTTGGTCAAAGTTGCGAGCCTGAAGAAAAACAGAAAATACTGTGAGTCACATGAGACAAAAGCAGTAACACTGAAGTAAAGGAATCAGAGTTATTTTCTCTTTTAACTAGTTTGTCCCATTGGATAGAATTTATTTTTTTCTTAAAGCTAAAACTTCAAAAGTTATGAAATCCAGAAAAGATCATTAGATGGCGGGAAAACAGGTAATTTTTATTTTGTTTCTATTGCTTGCCTTTTACCTTTGCTTAGTCTCTAAAATGAAGAGGATGTAAACAGAAACAGACCAAAGACAAGAATACTTATTTAGTCCCAGTCAATATTATTCACATGGGTTATTATGATCCAAACGGAACAAAATATTACAACGAAAATACTTCAACAAAAATGGGTCACACCTATTTCAAAGACTTGGGCTTCAGATTAAACTATTTTTGTGTGTTATTTTCGACTGATCTAAATATCAACCATTACTGAGCACTTCTGAAAGGCATTTAAGGAAACTGGCAATGTAAATCTTGCAAATAAATATTTGACCACTGTGTGATTACCCACTTATAAATTACTCACAATTTATTTTGGTCATTTAAAAGATTTCCCTGAGTACTGAGTATAATCTTTGTTATCTGAAGAAATGCCATCTTTTGAGATTCACCTTGCCAGCAGTCATGTGTAAATACATAAGATAAAAGCTGAGATGTGAACTTTTCCATCTCACTCCTGATTTAACGGCTTGCCCCAGGTAGTGCACAGACATAATCATTTAATATCAAAATCCAGCAAAGTATTTTTACAGTTAGGCTTATTTTTATTTTCCTTGTTTTTGGCTCTCAGTCTCGAAAGTTCAAAGAACATCAGGCATGCCCATGTACAGGCATAAGGATTTTTTAAAAAGACAAAAAAATCTCCTTAATTTCTGAAAATACCTGAAATGTCACGTGCACACACACACAACTGCAAACAAATTAATATATAGGGATTCTACAGAACATATACAACTTTTTTCAACTCTAAAATTCTAAGATCCAGTAATTCTTGTAGAGATATATAGACAGATAAATAGGTACAGACAGAGATAAAGAAATTAAGTGGAATGTATACAGTATTAAACTCCTAATTATACTCACCAAAAATAAAACTAGCTAAAATAATTAGACTTTTCATACCTTCTAAATTCTATATTTAATGAGAAAGAGATAAATAATAACCATGGCTATAATGATCCTTTTTAGAAAGCAATGTCCAGGATACAGAATATTCTAGAAAGAGAAAAGGTTAAGTATACCCAATCCAATGTCCATGTCTTAAATCCATAGACTGAGAATATGTATCTGAAGTAATGATCATGAGAGGTTTTTTGAACTTTTGAATGGTCAAAATCATTAAGTTATTTACATATTTTATCTTAAATATATTTAATGTATCTACTACCTGGAAAATTGGTAATGCGTGTCATACAAGATAGAATTACTCTTCATAAAATACTTTCTAGATATTTGGGAAACCGGAGGAATTTTTAATTGCCTAACCAACCAAAAAAATGCAAATGCACACACGAAAATTCCCATTTATATTAGTGAATGAACTTCTGTAAAGGGGTAAATTTTCATAAACATGTTTCATGAAAAACTACTCTCTTCCATCATCTGAAGAAAACTTTTTGTGGAAGGACAGGAAAATCCAAAGAATTTATAGAAAGAAGATCAATAATCATCAAGCCAGGGATGGAAGTATCTCAAGGTTCTAATCAAGGATGGAGGAAAAACAAAAACAAACACAAAGGAGGGAGAGGGGACAAGATGTAAATGAATCCGTAATAAGTTGTTGAAGCAAATGGAGACTTGGCAAAAGGGAAAATCCTGCATAGATGTTCAGCTCATAAAATTGGGGCTCACCACACGCTCCAAATGTGTTCCTCTACATTTCCCTGCTTCCCTTATAGCCAGGTTGGGGTAAAGTGACTATTACTGGCCTAATGTACTATGAGTAGTAGTAGTGATGTAGGAGGTATTTACTGTTACTAACCCTGAGAATACAATATGACACTCGCAGTGGGACATTCACAGTCTCTCTCTCTCTCTCACACACACATACACGCACACCAGCTGATAAACAGTAGATGTTCCATAATAATTATTGATCATTTGTTGAATATGCAACGCCCAACTGTGTCTCGAGACGTTCCTTTGATACCCATACGCACCAATACAAATCCTTCACCTGACTTTGAAAAAGCAATAGAAAATGCTATTTGTCTGTGTACAATGTGCCTTGACGGTTCACACTGATGTATTTGAACAGAATTCCTTGAAAACAATGATGTGAGGCCTGAGTCCAGAATTAGTCAAACTATGTGTACCGTGAATGTGTACAGTGAACTCAATGGTAGGGATGATGATTTCCCTCCATAATGCTGCATTTACCTTTGTTACATTATAGAGTCAATAGGCCATGCGTAAAGTTGTATTAATGGTTTCCGTGGTTGAGTTCCTAGTTTATCTGCAAACCAAGAATGGGTTGGATATTTTATAGTATATGCCTTGCTGACTTAATTTAACCTATCAGTGTTCAGAAGGAAACAGGTAATAAAGGCTAAGAGATAAACAATTTTGACCAAAATGCTTTTTCTTTTTTTTTTTCTTTTATTTAGTGTTTTCAGTAACCTTTTCTTAGACACAAAATACTGACCAGCATGGTATCTTGTGAATTTTAATACTAACCATGCAACATTAAGAGAGCAAAAGGAATGGAACTATTGTAAGGGCTTTTAAATCACGAAAAGGAAAACAATATATCCATAGAAACAGTGATATGTTATAATGAAAAATCAACACACTCTATGAACAAATGACTGTAAGAGTCATGTCGTTATATGTTTAATGACTTAATACCTTTAAAAACTTAATGATTAGGGGCGCCTGGGTGGCTCAGTGGGTTAAGCCTCTGCCTTCAGCTTGGGTCATGATCTCAAGGTCCTGGGATAGAGCCCTACATCAGGCTCTCTGCTCAGCGGGGAGCCTGTTTCTCCCTCTCACTCTGCCTGCCTCTCTGCCTACATGTGATCTCTCGCTATGAAATTAATAAATAAAATCTTTAAAAAATAAATAAATAAAACTTTAATTATCAAATAAACATATTTTTAAAGGGCATGGGTAAAATCCAGGATAATACCATTTTTTTTCAAAATTATTTTCCTGAATGGAAGATGGACTGATTAATGAGTCCAGACAAGTTTCAAAGCAAACATTCTAAAAAATTGTTTAATGCTTACTACTTCACCCAAATAACTGGCTAGGGAAGTGGCCTCAACAGGTAGCACTAGATTCTCTAAGAAGACACATGGTAAGGGCTCTTTCAACCACTTGAAACTAGAAGCACCTGCATCAGGGTTGTCCCCCAGCCTAGAGGGCAAGTAGCACTTTTCTGCCCTCCTTCTGCACAATAGGGAACACTAACTTATGAGGAGTAAAGGTTACAGTAGAACATTTCACCCCAAAATATATTTTCATGTCATAATAATCTCTGATGCCACTGCCTTCATGCCAAGGGTTTTTTTCCCCTTAGAATATTATAAAATTTGATTTTTGAAAGCATGAGTTCTGTACATCATAAATAAAATAGCTATGCATATTTCATTGGAATTTTTATTTTGATATTTAAATATCATAAGAGAATCATTATGTAACTTCTGAGTTAAAATTATTTTATTTGGAAAAATCTATAGTTTGGAGTCCATAAAAGAAGTAATATGTACTATTAACTATGAAAATGAAATTTTAGTATTTAGATAAATCCTGTTTCTATGATTTGGGATAGGAATTTTCATGTGTAAGGCACTCATTATCTGCTTAGAGTTTCACTATCTTATGAGACCCACTTAACTTACTAAGGTTCACAGAAACATGTAGATGAAGTTGTGTCATCTGAAGTCACCCTTCTGAATACTAGAATAGTCTGAATAGAAAGTCTAAAGTTTTTTAAATATATAATATTCTTCAAAAATAACCAAGGTTAATTTAACTTAATATTTCGATTTAATATTAAAACTATTTCAACACCAAACTCTGAAGTTCACCTTTCTCAAGCAAAAATGGAAGACAAAATTAATTTATATATAAACGTATTTTTATTGTTTTCTCTGAAGGGTGTCCTTTACAAAGGTGTCTCTCTCAACAGTGAGTATGGAAAGAGAGGACTTGGGATTGCAAATGTATTTGCACACAGCTTTAGGAGGAATGGTATTTTAAGAGGACATTTCAAAGGCTGTTAACACCATGGTTACCCAAGAAGCAGTCAAAGCTCTTTCCTTGGATCCTATATTTTAATTAGGTGGCATATTCAGTTTTTGTTGTAGGAAATCCTGGAAAGCTGGGAGTGGGAGAGGAATCCTGCAGACCCCGGGGCCAGGGGCGGGGTTCTCAGGGTTCCGCTCCTTACTCATTCTCACGTACTTAGTGACTCTGTGAAAGCAGACACACTTCCCCCCTGATCATCCATCAGTTTATACCGTTTGAGGTGTCAGACACAATTGAGATTCCAAGAAGACGGAAAGAGCGAGAACGACGAGCAAGCACCCTGCGGGAGAGCAAAGGGCTTCAAAGGTCAAGTTCCTGAAATGCTTCTCCCCTCCAGCTCTTTCTTGCTCGGCGGGTGCGGGTGACAGATTGGAGCACTGCGTCCCGGCCGAGAGACGCCGTCAGCCTCCGGGACAGCCGCAGTTTCACACTTGGGCTCGTCCTTATCTCGCTGGAGAGGAGCGAGGCGCAACCGCCCGCGCAGGAGCAGCCCCGGCAAGCCCGGCCCGGGGGCTGCCGCGCGCGCCGCTCCCCGACCCCGCTGGGGCGCGCAGCTGCGCACCGAGGCGCCCGGCGGCGGGGTGGGCGGCGGCGCGGTCCCCGCGTGTGGCACTCCCCGCTCCCGCAGAGCTGCCCAAGCTCGAGAGCGGGTCTCTCGTCTCCTCGGGGTACAGTCTGCATCTTCAGGGTGAACCCCGGAAGGGGCAGCCCCAAAAGTCACGTCTGCCTTTCCCCCTCCCCCCGCCCGCTCCCCCACACCTGCGTCCACCAACTCCTGACAAGGCGACTTCGGGGTGCGTAGTGATCCGACCTCTTTGGGGGGTTCTGCCCTACGTTAGTTCAGTTCTCCAGAGATATATTTAGCCTTATTTTTCTTTCGTTCTTTCTGAGTGAGGAAATAAACGAACTTCTCGCTGCCTTTCTTTCCAAGTTGGAGGATTCACCCAGTCAGCAGAGAAGGCGGGGAATGTTCTCGTTCGAGGCCGCTCTGCCCCAGCATTCCGGAGCTTCGCACAACTGGAACTTTGAGAACAGGGAGCTACAGAAACAGCCCAGGGAATCCGGGTAAGGGGCCCTTTCGCCCCCCAACACCGAGCTTTCCTTCCTGCTCCGGTCCGGCCCGCCAAGGTCGTTCCGGGTCGGCCACCTCCCGTGGCGCGCGCGGGCCCCACGGCCCCCACGGCGACCCCCGAGCGTCGCGCCCCCGCTCCCCGCGCCCCGCTCCCCGAGCCCGCCCCGCCCCGGCCCGCCCGCCTCGCGGCTCCACGCCGGTCCTCGGAGACCCTCGGCGCGTCCCTCTTACGTCCCGGTCTGGACACTAGAGAACTTGTGAACCCCCGGGGGGTCTGCACGGTTTCTCTGCCAAGTCAGGCGGAACACGTTTCACGAAAAAACTACGACCAGGTCTCCATAAACTTTGCCGTCGCGAACGCTGCCGTGTCCGCGGCCGTGAGCACACACCTGCCTGCACACGGGCGCAGGTGCACCTGTCCGGGCGCGCCAAGGGCCAAGGAGCCTGCCCCGGGCAGCCGCTCAGGGCGCAGTCAAGTCGCTGGCCGTCGCCGGCGGGGACGCGCGGCGCGGGGAGGGCGTCGAAAGAGAATTTCGAAATGGGCTCGGGAAGCGGGGACTGGAAAATGGTGATTCGAGATACACACACAGGAGCGTCCGTGCACGTCCTGCACACTGCCAAGCCTCCGCGAAGGCGCACACTTTGAGAACAGAGCGCTGGGGGCTGCACTGTACACACAGAAGGCCCCGCCGAGGCAAATTCATCTTAAAACTGACAGTCCCTTTCGTCTACACGACTTCCCAGTCTGGTCCACACCAGCGCCGTGCACATGAGGATGGGGACCCGGGCGCTCCCGGATCCCTCGACCCGGTGTGCAGAGCCCCCCGAGGCAGGTGCGGGTCCCCACACCCGCCGAGCAACAAGCGGGCTGTCAGCTCTTCGGGCCGGGTCCCTCGGTGCCCCCGTCCCCGCGCGGGTCACCTCTCCCCGCCGCCCCCGCCCCCCACCACAGCCGGCCGCGCCGAACGCGAGCAACTCACCCCCAGCTTCCTGCTGCGGATTTTCACGTATCCCTGCTTGACTATGTCGTTAAAGTTGGAGGCCATGGCCAGCGCGTTCGGGCTCGTCCCCTCCGCGATCGGCTTCCCGGAGTCGAGAGCCGCCGTCCGCCGCCGGGTCCGCGCAGGTCTCGCATCCAGCCAGCCGCCGCCACAGCCGCGCCGCCGCCCGGTTCCCCGAGCTCCCGCCGGCGGGGACGCGGGCTGGTGGCAGGGCGGCCGCGGACGGGGAACGCGGCCCGGCGCCGCGAGCAGCGCCCGCCCTCCTCGTTCCGGTCCTCACCTCCGCCCCCCGCCGCGAGCCGAGCGCCGGGCCCGCGCCGCCGCCAGCTGCGGGCGCCCCCACCGCGCCGCCGCCCCCGGCAGCACCCACGGGCTGGCGCCTCACTCCGCGGCGCACAGCTGGCCGGAGCGCACCCGCGCGGCTCCCCGGCGCGGGGGGGGGGGCGCGCGGGGGGGGGGGGCGGGGCGGGGGGGGGGGTGCGGGGCGGGGGGAGGCGGGCCGAGTCGCCCGCCCGGCTCCCTCCCCCTGGCCCGCGGGGTGGCTGCGCTCGGAGATGCTCGCCAGACTCGCTGCATCCCTCGCCACTCGGCCGGGGAGCTCCTGCCCTCCCCGCGCCCGGGGTCGCAGCCTCCGCCCCCCACCCGGCTCCCTCTGGCCGCATTGCTCTCCCGGGTGCGGGGTTCCTGAGGACACGGCTCCTCATTCCGGGGCTCTCAGGGTCCACTCCCCCGCTGGACACCGGGGAAAGGGCGGCGGGGGTGCTCGCAAAGAGGAGGAGGCAAGCGGGAGCGAGACGATTGTTTATTTCGGTGGCCTTGTGTACGTGCATTTGTGTGCCTAAGCGCACGGTCGCCTTCCAGGTCTTTGCCCCATTAGGAAGTGCAAACCGACGCCGAGCCCTTCCTGGCGCACACAAAGAGACCAACCGTGCGCATGTGTCTAATCCCTCGGCTGCTGGGGAGACCGGAGCAGTCGGGCGAGGCAGCCCTTCACCCACGTCCTCTGCCCGGCAGCGGCGCGGAGCCCCGGAGTGGGCTGATTTATGCACGCCTTTCAGTTAACTGTGACTCAAAGTGCCTCGTGGCTTTTCATCTTCTGGAGGAAATGGAGACCATTACTATTACTGGTGGATGCAAATGATTTATGGAAATGTGCAACTTGTTAAATGAAAACAATGGAGAACAAACCCCCCATTACGTACGAACTCGTAACATTCAAAAGTAGGCTATTCCCGAGTGTAAAGAAATTTTAATTTAAAAATTATATCATTTTTATAAGATGCAAGGAAAAAATAGTATTGAATTCTAACTGGAGGCAATGTATGGGTTTTGGCTATACGCAAGACTGTTTAGTACCTAGAAGCTCAGGATGGTATTCTTTAAGAAAAATATATAAACTGTGTAAAGATTGAAAATTTTATAAATGACTCATTCATTTATAGAGTCTATATTTGATGAAAGTTCAGAAGATTATGTTTCTTTTCTCATTTACCATAGCGAGCAGTATCATCCTATGTTTTCAGTTAAAATTTCTTTCTGCCCTATTGAGAACATAATCATTTTAAGAGAGAGAGAAAACTACTTGATTGAAGGGAGGAAAAATCTGAAAGCTTAAGGAACAATAGCATGTCCCTTGCCCCAACCAAATAGGCACCCCTAAAAAAAAGTTGATTTTTGCACCATCGTTAGCAAGAGCCGCATCTGGAACCCATCCAACTCAGCGGACACTTTAACGTGCCTTAACAGCATATTATTCCGCCGCCTTCATTTATGCAACAAACGTTGGTTTGGACTCTCCACCAGGAATAATACCAGATGCTGAGGCAGTTATTTCGAATCAAAGGCAAGATCTCTTAGGCTGTAACTCTGGAAGGAACTCAAGCTCTGACCTTCCCAGAAAATTTACATAAACTCCCTCTTGGTTTGGTGTGATTCCCATCCTGAAATACCTGGGGCTATGTTGTGGGTTCCAATCACTTGTTGCTATCATGTATACTACCTGGTTGTAATTTCTTTACGTGAAGACTGATTTAGATTTGCAGATGCTTTAAATACATTATTTCATTCAGTCCTCTTGCAATGCCATGTGTTAAGCAAAAGACAAAACAGAAGGAAAACTTGCCATTTCATAGATGAGGTTACAGAGGCTCTGAGACAGACATTCAGTTGTAGAGATACTGTTTGTAGACTGGTTTGGGGTCTATAATAATTTCTATGACCCCTAACTTTCCCCATCATTTATAGAATAATCTGTTTCTACAAATCAGTTGTGAGGTCTTTGAAGTCAAAGACTCAATAATAATTGCAGTGTGTACTTAAAGGTGAGGTACATTTTATAAACTTGCTTTTAATAATTATATAATGATTATACTTTTGCTCACATACCTATATAGGTCTTTATAACACCCTAAGATGATTTAAATATTCCCCTGCGGTTACTTTAGATTCTTAAATTTCTGATGGAGTGTGTGTGTGTGTGTGTGTGTGTGTGTGTATTGTGTGTGTATATACAATTGATTGTATCCTCATGGCCTCATTTATTGTAGTCATCTAAGTCTCAAACTTCTGTTATGTAGTAATGTGACTTAGAAATGTGAGGACATTGTGGTTTTTTTCCAGAGTAATTCATAAGAAGTGCTATATGTATTCAACTAAATCACATCAAAAAAAAAAACAAAACAAAAAGTTTGACTGCTCCATTGATTAGAGGGCTGAAGAGTTGTCAGCCCAATACATCCATTAGAAAATTCTCCACCAAATGTCTACCTAATAGCTTTTCAGCCTTGGGTGATCATTGCGTTGATACATTATGTCGTTAGGGTTTGTAAAATTGTCATTATCTGATTTAATTTTATTCCTGAATTTATAAACTATTATCTTTTAAAACTATAGGATTGTCTTGAAATCAATTCCTTATAGAGAATATGCTTGATTCTTAACCCTTATCAACCATTTTTCAGAAATATTGAATATGTTCTAGCAAACACAAAAGAATACCCTCCTCCCTTAGAAATATCTTTAAAAATGGAGTTTTGTATATGTAATACATTTCAACCCACCAGAGTCATTATTCTTTGGGGGATTTTAATTGCCTGGTCTTTAACCAGAAGGAGCTGCTTTATTTGACATTTTTGTGTTCTTATCAGGTACCCATGGACCTTAATAGCTTTGTTGTGATCAATCACAAGATATCCCCATTCATCTTGTACATTTCCAGCTCTAGACCTGGAATCCATTCTTTTCCCTAGGAAACTTTGTTTGTCTTAATGGGAAATAAAATTCAGACCCCATAATCTGGTTACGAGGGTGTTATTTTGCTACTGATTCTAAACTTTTCAGCTGCAGGAACATGAAATACTTGTATTTTAGAAATATATTTCAAAAGAGAAAAATTCTCTTTTATGGATGGCTCCAATTCAATTGTTGTTGATACTACTGTTGAAGTATATAAGCAATGATCTCATATTTAAGGATTGCTTCTTTTCTTTTGAGATTTTCATTATGTGAAATAGTTAGCATATTTCCAACAATCACGTCTACCAAACAAGGCACGTAGAGAGATATAGTTCTGATTTTTGTCCCTTCCTATTTTCTACCTCTCTTTTTAGGAAACCATTTTTATTAGTTTTTGTTTTATCCTTACATTGTCTCATTTTGATGATATAAGAAAAGATATATGTGTTTCTATTTCTGTTTTTCTTACACACACAAAAATAGCATACTACTCATAATCTTATCATTATAGTAGATAGCCTCTAAATTAGGCCCCCAAAGATCCCCAGGTTTTAAAATAATGCCCCATAGAATTTCTCCTTCTGAGTGTGGGCTGAACTTCTTGACTAACTTCTAGTGACTAGAATGGCAGAAGTGATGGAGTGCCTTTTCTAAATTAGGTTATAAAAAGACTGTAACTTCAATTTGGGTGATCTTTATTGGATTGCTGGCCCTGGAGGAAGCTAGCTGTCGCAATATGAAGCAATCCTGTGCAGAGAACTTTGTGAGTCAGCTTAGGGGTAGATCATCCAAGGCTTTCCAACAGCCCTGTGAGGGACCCTCCCCAGGGAAGCCTTTAGGTGACCACACCTTACCCAACACTGAGAGACCCTGAGCCAGAACCAGCCATCTAAGCTTCTACTGGTTGTTCCTAAATAATGAATGCTGTAAGACACCAAAAGTTTGTTTTCATCTTTCCATATGCTGACTTTGAGGGCATTTTTTAAATGTATAAATGGGTAACTGAAATCTCTTTTGGTTTGTGGAAATAAGGTGCATGGCTTTGCATCCACCAGTGGCCATGAGAAAGATGTTAGTGAGGGTTTCAAGGCTTGCAACCTTGCAGGCAAATTGCAAAACATCGGACGCTGAGGACACTGAGTGAGATCTTACAATAAAGTGAAGAAAATATTACTAGAAATTGGAGGAAGGAGCCCTATTATATGTGGAAGCAGGAAACTTAGCTGAACTGTTTCTGTAGCTCGGTGGAAATTAAAATATTTATCCACTAAACACCAAAGTGTTGGTGTTGTAGCCTTCTTCTTGATACTTAGAAAAAGGAGAGCAGAGAGGGATAAACTGAGTGGAGGATCATTAAACAAAAAGGAGCCAAGAACTGATAGATTTTTTTAAGATTTTATTTATTTATTTGTTTGTTTATTTGTTTATTTATTTATTTTGGGGTTGGGGGTTACATGCACAGGGGGAGGGGCAAAGGGAAGAAAAGAATCTCAAGCAGACTCCACACTGAGCTAGGAACCCACCACAGGGTTCAGTCTTCCATCCCTGAGATCATGACCTGAGCCAAAATGAAGAGTCAGATGCTAAACTACAGAGCCACCAGGGGACCCAAGAATTGATGGTTTTAAACATCCCCAGCTTCTCCAAGCTATAACAATGCCAGAATGAAGAAATGACTTCTGAACAAAGATAATAGCTGGGCACTGCTGTGGACATTTGTTCTAAAGAGAAAAGCCAAAGGTGTGACTCTAAGACATGTATCTTTTTTTTTTTTTTTAAGATTTCAGGAAATCAATTATTTTATGGTCACAACTTTGTCTGTATCCTTAGACCAAATTTTCATGGCAATGCTCTGGATTTGATCTAATAAAAAGATTCATAGGAAACCCACAAGGTTTTCAAAAGAAGCATAGGTGAGAAGCCTTATCAGGCAAAGACTGAGAAGGAGGAGATGTGTTTGGACTCTCAGGCTTCTACCAGCAGGAAGCAGTAGAAGACTGAGAACAACCCAGCTGCAAGAAAATGTGCTGCCTTCAAAAGTAAAGATGATTATTTTGTTCCTCAGGGAGGGACCAAGAGTCTAGAGAGAAGAACCAAGAGTTATAGAGAAACATTCCTTGACCTTGAGAATTAATCCAGGAATGCCCCAAATTTCCCATTTGGGTTTCAGAGTTGTTGAGGACTCCTGATTTTGTGTGTCTTCTTGAGTCCATCTTTGAGCCAGAATGTGTATATTACTTGTATTCTGCTTGTGTCAGCATCGCGTGTTGGAATTGTGGTAGGCAGATTGTCTCTTTAGATTCAATGGTGTACAGTTTGAGAACAAGACTCGCAGTTGAAAACTTCCTAAAACTGGACATTGGAGAGTGGTCAATGACACCAACTCCCCTAGTATTTCGATAACTTCCTGCTCCTGGTCTCCTGTTCTTGCTTTTGGATAGAGGCTCTTCTTATTTTCCTGAAGTAGGTATGTGGATGATATATTCTGCACTGATGATAGTACAGATTCGTGGATCTTAGCCCTGTATCTCCGTGGTCTGTATACATCATTCCACAGTCCTCAGTTTACTTTGTGCAGTTAAGATATTTAAGGCCAATCTGACCTTCTCTTGGTGTGTAAGTTTTTCTTTCTACCTGAAACTTCTAGAACTTTCCCTTCATCCTTACATTTCAGTAATATACTAGGATCATGCCTTATGTACTTTCTCATTAAGATGACCTAGAATTTGTGAATACTGTTATTTTGTTATTAATATAACAGAAGTATTTTCTATTAATATATCCATTATTTGTTTAACTTTTCTGCTTGTATATTATATGACTTCTCCTTCTGGAATTTCTGTTATATCCTGGACCTAGGCTCTGCTTCTTTTTCTTTTTTTTCCCCCTTATGTTTTTTTTTTTTACCATTTCTTCAGTTTTTTACTCTCTTCTCTGTGACATTCCTTGAACTTGATCTTTCAGACTATAAATTCATATATAATGACTATTTTGTACTCTTTAAGTCATCTTCTAAATATTAAATTGGGATATCAAGTTTATATCTCTTGAAAGTCTTTTGTCTGAGTTCAGAAGGTTGTCACTTGGATATTCTCAAGCATTCTTTGTGCTATTTTACTCATATCCATGAGTATTCTCTAATCGTTGTGCTTCATTTTTCTGTTTTCATTGTTTTCCCTGATCTCATTGACTTTTGGACACTTTCATGTTTTTTAAATGACTCCTTTCTAGATACTGGAGATTGATAAGTGGTAAGACTCTTGTTCTAACAGAAAGCAGAGTGTCCTCTCCCCTGTAGGCTAGATATGCAGAAGCAATTTATTATTTCAAATACTTCAAAAGCGGGGTGCCTGGGTGGCTCAGTCATTAAGCATCTGCCTTCAGCTCAGGTTATGATCCCAGGGTGCTGGGATTGAGCCCCTTCTTCCTGTCCCACTCCCCCTGCTTGTGTTCCCTCTCTTCCTGTGTCTCTGTCTGTCAAATAATTTAATTTAAAAAAACTACTTCAATAGCATGTTGGTGTGTATTTTAATAACAAAGGAGATGAACTAAAATACTACTTTATAATTTTCTCCTACTTAACATAGAGTTTGAGTAACTTTTTACTAATTTTTGCCCTCTCCCAAATAGGGCTTTAAATATCCATTGTGAGGAACTAGTTATTTCTAACATATTTTTTTCTATTTCAAATATATATTTAACATTTTATTCAAATTTATTATCTGAAATATTATTTAAGCATAAATTAAATAATCCATTTTTCTTAAATGGTAGAAAAAAACATTTGGAAATCTCATTTCTAGTTCCCATTAAAGCAAGTAAGTAGGTTCAAGGAATTAAATGGTGATATTTAGTTATTGAGTAATTAATTTATTACATTTATTATAATTTAATAATTATATTTATTATACATTATAATTTAAATAATTTGGAAGTTTAAGATCTCAATTAGTTGGCATACTCATTAATATGCAGTATTGACTGGCATACTTACAAGACACATAATTCAAGAGATAAAACTATTCAGTCAGTTGGAATTGCAGAAACGGCTCCTTGGATTTTAGTGAGACCTATTCAGTTTCATAAAACCGGTCATTTATGTTTAACTCTCCAGAAACTTTTATTTTAACCCAGAGATTTTTCTATAGTGGAATGATAGTTTCTTTTCTTTCTTTATTTCTTTTTTTTTTTTTTTTTAGATTTTATTTATTTATTTGAGAGAGAGAGAGAGAGAGAGAAATGAGCAGGGGGAGGGGCAGAAGGAAAGGGAGAGCAGGTTCTCTGCTGAGCAGGGATGCAGGGATGGATTCCTGGACCCTGGGATTGTGACCTCAGCTGCAGGCAGATGCTTAACCAACTGAGCCACCCAGGCGCCCCGACAATTATAACTTCCAGTGTAGCAGATATAAGGGAACCTAAATCAGGGAAAATTATTTCTCAGACAGTAGGCTAAAACAGAAAACATGGACAGGACGGATAGACGGGAAGCTCTTACGCTGGAGTCCCACAACCCCTGAGAGCGGACTTCCCATTAGGACTGGGGAGATACTGTATTTACAGCTCTGTCTTGTCCACTATAAACATTCTATTTAGCACTCTTGTTCTGTCTCTAGTAGCTTCTTTTAAAAATCTCTGACGCTAACTCTTACCTATGATGTTCAGCTTCTTTTCTGTCTCAAAATCATCATTCATCTCTGCCACTCGTGTTTTATTTCTGAAATTTTATTTCTTGCAGAAATAGCACAAGCATCAGGCAAGACAAATGTAACTTCCATGAGCCTCCGTTTTTCCCAGTCTACAAAGGTGAATATCAAGAACTTAGAGATACCTATTAATATTAGCTGATAGGACATCTCTGACGTAGTGCCCATCACATAGTTTTCATAAAATGAGTATCGGTTGTCTTCCTCTGTCTTAAAGTATCATTTGGCATAAGGGTTGGTCCTGTCCATACTTCTAGGAATATTATGTCTTCAATCACAATCAATGCCATCTACATATATTTCTGCTATAGTAATTATTTAACTCAGAGAAATAGACTGGTTAATTTAAGCGGCTTTATTGACTTCAATCTAATGACTACTCTAAGTATAATTGGATAGGCAAAGTGTATGACTTATTAAGGGCAGTCAAATGGTGTTTTAGCTAACTCACAGATATTTTATACTCTGGTCTTTTAATATCATATATACAGTATTTACCACCAGCAGTATAAGAAATAAAACTTCCAATATCATAGTTTACTCTGGAGCTACCTCATGCTTAAAATGACAATGTATTCAAACTAAATAAAGACTATAGGATTTGAAGTCCAATGCTTCATTTAGGGTCTTATATTTGCACAGAATTTTAAAATAAAAAGAATATTGGTTCTAAATAAAGAAAAGATCTATTGTCTTAAGAGAGAACTGGATAAATTAAGGGAAAATGTAGGAACAAGATCAGAACCTAAACCATTCTTCTGAAAGAGTAGTTAGTATCATCAAAAAAGGGACTCAAATCAGTGACAAATTTATACCTGTGGAACATTCGAAGAATGGATAGGAAAAAGAAAATGGTCGGAAGTTTTTGGTTTGGTTTTGTTTTGTTTTGTTTCCTCTGAGGATATCCCAACGTTCCATAAGGCTGAATGACAGGCTATCTGGCTTTATGAGTCATAGATTTTATAGACCCCACACGGGGACCAGACAAGCCCCTGGGTCAGTCATGACTCAGAGAGGCGATTTCTCACCACAGTTTCACAAACCCCAATGATTCATCAGTGTCTTCCTTCTTCTGTCCCTTCTCATTACCACGGCAATTCAGCCCACTGAGAGAGAGTCAGAAAAGGTGTCAGAGATTATCTTGCTCCTATTCCCTGAATTTTAAATATCAGTTCAAGCAGGTTTCTGTCAGAACACAGGTAAATATCAGGTGTATTATGTGATATTTAATTTAGGCAACATCAAGGAAAACAGCATAAGTGGAAAATGTCTAAGGGACTATCTGACCATTCAAAATATTGTTCACTTATGCTGTGATATCAGATCCACGAGAGATAATTAGGGAAAGAACAAACTCAAATTTTTCTGCTTTCTTGAATTCACTTCAGTGCAATTTAAATATTAAATTTCCTTGAGATTAATTTTAGGTCTTCATCGTATCAGTTCTCTGAGTGTGTTAAGAGGTTAAAACTAGTCTATGCAGAGGGTGCCTGGGTGCCTCAGTAAGTTGAGGTCAAGATCGCAGGGTCATGAGATCGAGCCCTGCATCTGGCCCCACCATCAAGCTTGTAGGTCAGCAAGGAGTCTGCTTAGGATTCTCTCTCCCTTTCCCTCTGCCCTTCTCCCTGCTCACATGCATGCTCGTGCTCTCTCTCTCAAAATAAATAAAATCTTTAAAAAAAACCCTCTAGTCCATACAGCAAAGATAGAAGATAAAATAAATATCAAGGAGTCACAAAAAGAAGAATCATTTCTAAAAGAAAGTATTAAAGCCCAAAATGATGACTTTAAAAGTGAAAATGTTTCATTAAATAAAATGTACTTATTTATAATTAAAGGAAAACTCATAGTGAGTCATAGTTTAAATCTTGCAAACCCACAATAAAACCATGAGACATTTGTAATTCAAATGTAATTATA
This sequence comes from Mustela nigripes, assembly GCF_022355385.1. Taxonomy (NCBI): domain Eukaryota; kingdom Metazoa; phylum Chordata; class Mammalia; order Carnivora; family Mustelidae; genus Mustela; species Mustela nigripes. The sequence goes on along the minus strand of NC_081564.1, from coordinate 83,511,332 downwards.
TTCTAGGTAATAGTAAATGTGTCAATAAATTTTTAAAAAGCAAAAAATGTATAACATGATGTGAAACTATCCAATTTCAATAAACCTGCAAAAGCAAACAAAAATAAATAACATTTTATGATAACAATACTGTAATAAACACTTACATTTATAGAAAAATACCAAACAAATTCCACTCACTAATTCATTCTCTCTCTCTCTCTCTCTTTTTTTTTTTTTTAACAACTACAATAATGAAAGACTGTTTTGGTCAAAGAACTGATTAGATTTCAACACACTATTTAAAATAGATAATGAAAGGACACTGAATAAAAATATTATGAGTCATATACTCAAAGATTTACTGAGATATAAATCTATGGTTGTAAATGACATCATAGTTTAAAAAAATAGAAGATAATAAAGGGTATATAGCATATTAAGCCTTCCGTATGTAACAAGTTGAGTGTTCTTTATGTGTCAGGAACTAGTCTAAGAGCTGTGTCTGCACTAACTAATGTAATCCTCACAGTAGCCCTGCGAAGCCATTATCATCATTCTATCCGGGAAGAAACTAAAACACAGAGAGCTTAAGCGACCTGCTTTGAATACAAAGTTGTCATATACCTTAGCCATCTGGTTTTGGAACTCACAATTTTGACTATTGTAAGTTTCTTCTTTAAGAATAGAAATAAACTGTCCAACGAAAATACCATTTTAAGTTAAGGAAAATAGAAGAATCATTACACCAGATATAAGGAAAGTACTTGTAAACTGAAAATAACTAAATAATAAAATTGGTTAAGTTCAAGAGTTCATTTTCTGAGGCACTGATGTAATTATCAGAAAGAGATAAATTATAAATAAAATTGGAAATGAGAAAAAGCAAAATACATAATTTTTAATGAAAAGAAAATAGTATTAAATAAAAAGTTATGCTCAACAATTTAATGAATGGAAATAGATCCTTAAAAATAGGTGATTAAAACTGCCTCAAGGTTATTCATTCACTTAAATTGTTAATTAGCACAGCAATTATACCCTGGCCACTCTTTTAGGCAGGACTACAGCTGTAAAAAAATACAGACATGGTTCCAACCCTCATTTTTTTAACATACAATCTGAGGGAATAAACCAACCATCATGGATAAAACTGAGAAAGTTACCCTCGGAGGAAATCAGAGAGGGAGACAAACCATGACAAACTCTTGACTCTGGGAAACAAACTGAGGGTTTCAGAAAGTGTGTGATGGTATGGGGTAACTGGGTATGGGAATTAAGGGGTGCACGTGATTTGATGAGCGGCTGGGTGTTATAGGCAACTAATGAATCATTGAACACTACATCAAAAACTAATGATGTACTATACATTAGCTAATTGAATTTAAATAAATTTTTTTTAAAAAAGGAAAAGAAAAAAAGCTAAAAAAAAAAAAAAAGAAAGAAAGAAAAAGAAAGAGAAAAGAAAGAAAAAAAGTTACCCTGGAATGACTTCCTAATAATTTCTTGATGAGACCAACAGATTTCTAAGACCAGATAATCTGTTGATAAATTCATTCATGTTAAAGAACAGATTATTTACATATTCTATAACATACCAGATAAAATAAATATAAGAAGTGTTCAAATTAATTTTATGTAGATAACATAACTTATATGCCAATCTGGGAAAAAATAGTAAGAAAGATAATTAAACAGAAACCCACAGTGAGAATGGATATCCTGTCTCCAGCCATGTTCCTTTAGGGAAATTCCTCATTGTAAATCGTTTTAATAAACTTGATATTCCCAGGGGATGCCTCTCAATGAAAAGTCAAGGTTCCCAGACCCACCTTCCAGTCTACTAGACTTTGTCCTCAGAAGGACAGCCATATGCTAGATCTGGGCTAGTGAGATATTCTTTATAGGGACTTTGCATCTTGAGGGAGTATCTTGAGGAAGAGAGCTCTCTGGCTGAAGGACAAGATTGCTGCTATGTGTGCAGTTGGCTATGACTTGCTATCTTACCATTGGAATCCCTTTGGTTTCTGTTTATGGTCTGATTTCAACCTACTGAGCACTCTGTATGTCCCCAACGTTCTCTTCACAAGTTCCCCATAACTCGAGTTATCTAGAGTTGGGCTTTGTTACTTGAAATAAGAATACCAACTAATGAAATATAAATACAAAATTCCTAAATAAACTCTTACCAAATTAAAAATTGAGTTACAAATTCAGATATTGAACATACTTCTTTTTATCCAAGAAATTTAGCATAGGTTATTAGGATATTCTTCTCATTCAGTCAAAATAGAATATGTACATAGATATTTCAATAGGTCATGAAATCTATTTGGTAAAAATTCAGTTTGTATGCATTTAATAAACAATCCTTTATAAAAGGAGGGTTCTTTTTTTCTTACACAACAAAGTCTCTTCTTGTGAGTTGTTTTCATTTTCACCTATTTTTATAATAAATGCAATCCATACTTACTGTAGAAAATCCAGAAAACAAATAGAAAATTATCAGAAGATTAATTTACCTAAACCTTTATAAACAGTTGGAAAATGTTTACAGTAATGTCTGCTTAAAGGATAATCCCTTAAGTGTATGAAGGTCATGAAAGCATCACAGTGCAAGTCCCAAGGATCCTAAATCAGTCTGAACTTAGGACTGACTGTAGGAAGGACGACCACTGTTGCAGTTCCCAACTACACTTTTCATTTTAACTGCATCCAAAATACTATGGGAGAGTCAGTCTCTTGATATGATGAACTATTTGATACCTCATTCCCCATAGTGTTCGTACAAAGAGACTCCCTTAGTCTCTTGCTGGCCCACTCCATCTCCCTGTTCATTATTTTCTCCAGTCACTCATTTATTCATTCAACAAATAGTTATGGAGTGCTTTTAATGGGGCAGGCTGTTCTAGACACTGGGGAAATGGTAGTGAGTAGACAAGACAAAAATCTCTACTCTCATGGAACTGAGACTTTAGTGAGAAAACAAAACAAACAAGAACTTCAAATATGTAGTGCATCAAACTATGAAAACCCTAACTTTAACTCTAAACAGGAGGAGGGAAAGTATTGGAAACATCTCTTCAATATCCTTATAGTGTGTGTTGGGTGGTCCTTGCTGGAGACATGCAGTAGGTACCGTTATTAGGTGAGAGATGAGGCGTTAGACCCAGAGGTTAAGTAGCTCCCAGAGGACATCCTGCTTGTCAGGAGTAAGACGTGCTGCAGGATTCAACACTCAGGATCTGAGAGCAAAGCCCAAAGTATGCTGTATTTGCATTATACCAAACTCGGCATTTCCTCATATAGGATGAATTTGACTTTCTCAAGGAACAGGTTCATATAGGACAAGGAGGAACAGCAGGTCTTAGGAATCATGAAGACATTGTGCCCCTGTCTCTAAGATCATGAATTACCATATATTGTGATGGTTGGAGAATCACTATTGAAGGTATGGAAAGTAGTTTTGTATCAACATGTCCTAACCAATTCAAAGATATGCTTTCTTTCCAGATGACCTATCTATAATATTATTAAAATATATATATATATATATATATATACAGCCTCCTCCTGGGATCTCAAATAAAATTATATATCTTCGTGAGGCTGCTTCTAATTTCTCTATGCCTTTGGACAAAAATCAGTAATTTCTTTATCCTTTAGAATAAAAGTAAATAATATTCTTAAAAATGCATAGATTGAATATTTTCTAATGTAATCATTGGCTTACATGTCCAATGTAATAAACTGAGCACTCCAGTAGAATAATGACAGTCCTATTTGCATTTTCATATATATAATTTATCATAGTAACTTGAAGATGATAAATGCTCAATAAAAATGTATAGAATGAATCAATTTAGTAACCAATTTTATAGTCAAGAGATTAAACAATAAAAAAGAAGTATCACATATGACTGTGAAATCCTTATAAGAACCAAAAAGTTCTGAGGATAAACACTGAGCTTTAATTTCTTGTTTTCATGTGAAGCTGAGATTTGACAAAGTTTTCAAAATAAAGTGAACAATAGGACTTGGCTTTCTGGTACATAGTTCAGTGTAGAAAACATGGATTCTGCGCCAGGGCCAGATGAGCCCTGGGAAGATTATAAAAAAAAAAGATATATTTTCCTTGAGTTTCATTGATTTCATGACAAGGAATTTAAGCTTAAAAAGAAAGGGAGAAAGAAGGGTGTGATATATCTGTTATAATGTAGAATGCAGGAAATCTTGTCTGTCCAGGGATAAAGAAAATCAATAGAAGGAAGTCTCAGCAGTTCCCCGGAGAAATGATTGCAAAGTGTGTCAGAAATCATGTTCATGACTTTGGGTGGCACAACATATGGACCAGAGATAACATGACCTTGGGATTCAAATCCACATAGAAAAACACAATTGCAAAGGTATCGCAAAGTCCTGAGACCTAAAATCTAGGCATGTAACAAATGTACGTGGTTCAAAAGGAACATGTCTGACAGCAAATGTGCCAGTTATCAACGGCCATGTCTAGGAAGGCAACTAAGAAGGCACACATTCATCTACTTGAAAATGTAAGCCTGGTAGAGTACATGTGAGAGGAGAAAAGAGAAATGAAGAGACATAAAGAAAGAATTGGAGGGGCGCCTGGGTAGCTCAGTGGGTTAAGCCTCTGCCTTCAGCTCGGGTCATGATCTCAGGGTCCTGGGATCGAGCCCCACATCGGGCTCTCTGCTCAGCAGGGATCCTGCTTCCCTTCTGCTCTCTACCTGACTCTCTGCCTACTTGTGATCTCTCTCTCTCTCTCTCTCTCTCTCTCTCTCTCGTGTGTCAAATGAATAAATAAATTTTTTTAAAAAAGAAAAAATTGTAAAGAGAGGGAAAGAGAGATTGTAGATCTGAGAGAGAAAAGGAGAAAGAGGAGCAGAGGAGGAGCAAGAGAAGGAGAGGAGGCGGGACAGAAGGGAAGAGAGAAAGACCGAAAGACCGGGAGGAGAAAAAGCAGGGAGGGAGGGAGGGAGAGGCCAAAGCTATTGCAGTCAGATGGAGAGATGGAAAAGGATAAATGATATGAGCAGATGATGTGTCTCTGATAGCAGATTGTGATAGGGAAGGCTATATTTTTAAAGATATGTGTGGATGAGTTCCTCTGCTGAAGTAAGAATTATAATTACCCCCGAATAAGTATTTGAAGTGAGTGTTTGAAAAGAGATTGGAATTTTTGTGGTCTTAGAGGATAAAACTGGCATAGATAGATGAAAGGTAGAAGGAACGGGCTTTTCTTCTCAATTTACTACAGTCATTTACAGTTTGAGCTATTCAGAAACAGCCTATAATGTGTCGTGAGATAGTATTTTCCTTCCACAAGAAGTTTCAAGAAGAAATTGTCGGACTCTTGCTCCTGAATTTGGAAGAAATGCATACATTTATCAGGAGGTTGTTTTAGATGTTTCTAAGAACCCTTACAGCCTGTGAATTTATGAAACGTCTTCCTAAAACCAAAGACATTTCACATAGGTTTCTTAAATCTCTTTGATTATCTTATGTCTTTACACATCTTCTGCATCATTATTCGGCCCTGAACCAAGGTCCCACGTTATCAGGATTTCCTTCCCCACCCCCACCCGCACTTGCCCTCCTTATCTCTCCTCTACTTGCTGTTCTTCAGCGTAAGCCTATCCGTTCTTACTAATCCACCTAAAAATATACTGGCTTCCAGTACCTTGGAAAGTCTTCTCTGAGATGGGCCACTACCTCAGGCTAGCATTTTGCCCTTCCTTCCCTGACCCCCTTTGCTTGCTGCTCGATCCATACCACTCACTCACCGCAACGCTTTGTGATTTGATTTCTGTCCCAGAAGTTCAGTGGAATCTGTTCTCTTCAGTCACAAATGAACTGTTCATTTCAGTTGTATAATTTCTCACTGATTAAGATGTGACAAGGCAGGAGATTCAGTGTAATATTGGGAAGAGACTTAGAAATTAGATAAACCCAGACATAGAACTGGCTGCCTTATAAGGCAGTGATTTTCCAAACACTGGTGTTTCTGGTAATGTATGTAAGCTCCCTTCTCTAATTCATCTGCTTCTGTAAGTTTTCTCACCACTGTGTGTTCTGGATGATACATCAGATAAGGTGTACCAAAGGCAAACAGCATGAACTCTGTCTTGCTAACTCAAGCATAGTGTAATTTATTGGAAAGATCTTGCGTCCTCGTGGAATTCTGGGTAAACGGGTAGTGGTTAGGAACCAAGGTTAATGGGGAGCACCAAGCATAGGACTGCTCTAGTAAGAACAGGCTTCTCAGACTCTTCTCCTCACATTAGTGCCTTTCCTTTGGTTTTAACAACACAATGTCAAGCTCCAATGTTTTGCCATGCGTGGAGATAGCACACAGCCTGACTCCTTCCATTCCCATACTTTAAGGAAGATCTGACCATTCATTTTCTAAAAAGGAAGAGAAGCACTTGAATTTGCATATAACAAAGGGGAGTTTTTTAAAAATCCCCCCAAATTACTGACATGTTCTTACAAAAGGGAGATGAATTATGAGCAGAAGAAACATAAATATCCAGTTTTGAAACAAAAATGTACCTTATAATCTTTCCCAAGTAAAAATCTCACCTGAGTAAAGGCAACATGACACAAAAATATGGTTTTTAAGTGATTTCTAATGACCTTGAATCTCTTTGTTAGTTTCATCAGACATTTTAAAGATTGAAAACTCTCCTGTCAAGTCCAGAGGTTTGGGGAGCCACCCCTCCCCCAAACACCATCCCATCTGGGCTTTTGGAGAATCTGCACCACAGATCACATTTATTACTGCTGTCAGATGATGTTTTACTCCTCATGTCTGTGTGTTTCAGCTCTGTTCTCCCTGCACTGATACTCACTTTATATCTTTATTAATGTGAGGTTGGCACACTGCTGACACCATGCCTCAGGGTATCGCTAACACTGCTAATTCTCAACGGATGGCACACATTTCTAATCCATAGTATGTTGCTCTGTGGTGAATGTGCTACCGGCTTCCCAGCATCTTGGCTCAAGTACCATTAACTGGAGGCTCAAATATCTACCAGCAGCCTTTCCTGATGCCTCAAGCTGTGCCTTCATGTCTCAGTGTTTTTCTTCCTCTTTTCCCTTTCATTGTTGTTGCTGCCAACTCAGTCCATTCCCACAGAGAAAGAGATGAAATTAACATTACTTCCTTAAGGAAGTGAGAAAGGGAAAGAAACCATCAGTCATTGCCTACTGACTGTACATATGCCTTCTTATTCAACGATCCGTGAAATCTTAAAAGAAAAGCGGTATTATTCCAAACTAATTGGCAGGAAAGCTAGGTTTGGGTTAAGTAACTTGGCTGAGGTCTCAACTTGTCTACCTTACTGCATACTGATATGGTTTTCTTAATGTCACAATGCCTTTCTAAGCCAACATACTAGAATTTGTTGCTGTGCTTATCATATCCTTTATATTTGGTGAGAATCATGAAGTTCATTGCCTTTTTCATAATTCTTATTGAAAATGACCTCCCAGAACCCTTAATTGTTTCAAGCAAGTTTAATTTTTAATTATAAAAGCAATGTAAGTGTAGCATGGAAATTTGAAACCAGACAAAAGAAAGAAATTGCATTAACATTTGCACAACTGGGAAAACTTCCCAGAAATGGAGGTGACACTGATTGTGGCACAGGAACCAACTCACAGGTCAAGGTTGTGTGATCAGAGCAGAGGCTGGAAAATGGTTTCTCTAGATTCTCAAAATATGAAGATTAGGGAATCCAAGATGTTGGTGAAGAGTAGTAATAATGATCTAGGGCAAGAAGAAGTGGAGAGTTTGGGGATGGTGGTGCTGGAGGAGAGTTGACCTACCTTCCTCCTATTTTTTCATTCTTTTAAAAATGTTGGCATTTACAAATGAATTCAATACATTTTAATGATCACCTAGAATATTATGTCCCCTATTAAGGATTCTATAAACATTTATTTAATCGAACCTTTATTCAAAGACTAATATAGAGATATTCAACATTTATGCATTTGTGTGTGGATAATTCTTACACTAGAGGCATTAAATTATAATGGAAAAAACAGAGTGCTTTAATGTTGCTAAATATTTAAGTGTGCTCTGAAGGTTGTTTCTGAAAGCCTATTACTGCTTTCTTTAAGAGAGCAGTAAATTGTGAATGCATTTAGCCTTGTTGTTCTTCCAAATGAAAATATGATAAAAAGGAGTAAAGCGTTTCATCTTTTGGTTTATGATGAAGATCAGGATTTGTCCTTTGGTTAGAGTCAATGTGGAAGATAAATTCTAAATGCCACCTTGCTTTTTTAAACGAAAGTTGTTTCCACAATATGCTTTCTTATGCAACTCTTCCTCTACAATAAATGATTGAAGCATGTTAAGATAAAAAACACTGGAATATGGGAGAGAGGATGGGTTATTGAACTAAGAGCTCAGCAGAGGTTGTGAAAGAAAGGTAGACTTTTTCAGATCATGGTAAATTGTGAAGTAGGTGTTTATATTCACAACAATATTAAAATTATGTGCCATTTCAAATGTCCCTAAATCCATGCTCTTCCTATATAAAGTCTCTTATATCAGGGAACCACCAGAACAAAAGCCAAACCTCTTTTCCCAAAGGCAATGTACAATGGGACAAATACTGGAGTGCAAGAAATTTCTCATAATCACCTTTTTTTTAAAAAGATTTTATTTATTTATTTGACAGAGAGAAAGATGACAAGTAGGCAGAGAGGTAGGCAGAGAGAGAGGGGGAAGCAGGCTCCCCGCTGAGCTGAGAGCCTAATGCGGGGCTGGATCCCAGGACCCTGAGATCACGACCTCAGCCGAAGGCAGAGGCTTAACATACTGAGTCACCCAGGCACCCCTGATAATCGCCTTTAAATTATGTCTTTGATTATATTGGATTACAAACATTACTCCTATAAACATTAATTTTACTCATCTGTGTATGCTATAAATGCATTAAAAAGTATTTTTTATGCAGTAGGTATCTGCTTTTGAATAAAAGTCCTGGGTCCAAAATTTAAGAGGAAATTGAACTCACTTTGTGTTTCATATCACCTTCAGCCTTTGAGAAGCGCTTTGTGGGGAAAGCAACAGAAAATACATATTATCAAGCAAATAATGTATTTTTTAAGATAAGCTATTTTTAGCCTTCTCTAAAGAATGTAGTAAGAATAGACAAAATGTGGAGACATTTTGATTAGAAAGTACATGCAAAAAAATAAACCTACCCCATAATTTAAGTTGATCGGACAAATGATGAAAAGAGAAGGAAAAGTTATTATACCGTGAAGCCAGTAGCAAACGTCTGTAGTTTTGTAAAGACCAAGATATTAGGAGTAAGAAATGGAAAACAATGGGTATAGGAAGGGGTCAGGTATTAGAAATCGCAAGAATGTGTAAGAACCTATTATCATGGTAACTGCTTCCTTGCTTAGTCCTTCTGACTTCCTGTCCTCTTGATGTGAATGACTTACTGTGCACCGTTTTCTTAGACTCTGGGAGATTCTCCCTTACCTGTGATTTCAGTGGTCTAATGCACAATCAGTGATGGAAAGATACCTCATGGGGGCTGGTACAGGCATGGGTCAGAGGGTAATGTTAAGAATTAAACAGTTAGTCTTTGGAACGTTTTGTAATTTCCATGGAAATACAACTTCCTCAAGCTTTGGCAGGCTTCATGTCTATTTGCTTTCAGTACGCTCCACATGAAGTTAATCCTATATGTGGTTCTCAAACCTGATGATCACCTCTTTTGTTTATTGCTTGTGTTTACATATCTCTCTCACCCTTGATTTAATGGCAATTACCTTGAAGCCATATGGGATAATAGATTTGCAGAAGAAGGAGACACCATTGATCAGATTGGTACAATTGGGCGAGCTGTTTGAAAACAGTCTCTCTTGTTTCTTAGGTTACACGTACATTTGGCTTTCCCAACCCTGTAAAGCTGCAAATTGCTAGACTTAAAGTCAATTTAAATGGCAGTCCATAGCAGAGATAGCTTCCTTAGTAAAACTCCATTCTTTTTTATTTTTTCAGTATCTGAAAGCATCAAAAAACAATCAAGTTGTATCAATATTGTGAACTCTTCCAAACTGTTGTCTACAGATTTTTTAGGCAAAGTGTCCATGCCCAAATTTTCTATGGAGCTTTGTTTATCAGAAATTTATTTGAACGCTTGCTCACCCTCATATCCCTTTGTGTACCATGTCCAACATACTTTAATTTTTAATTACTTCTCAAATGCAATAATAATTTCCCATCTCCCTATTACCATTTGGACAAGCTGTTTAGAAGAATGCTTACAGGAGGCAGAAGACATTTAGAAAATAAATTAGTTTTTGCTAGACAAACTACATTTAAATAATAAGCAATGACTCTATATTACAAATATGTTGTCAGTTTAAAATACATCTGCATTCTTGAAAGCTTGGGAAGATGGTGAAGTCAAGGGACCCTGTGTTCTCCCCATCTTGCAGTTACAAGAAGATGTCATCCACGTCAAGTCAATAAACTGGAAAGTGATCTGAAGACTGGCAGGACAAACTACACAACGAAATATAGAGAAGAAGCTATCTCTGGAAGCTCAGGAAGGTCAGGAAGACAAAGGGAAGCTGTGCATGCAGAGAGGGCAGAGAAACAGGCCCTTGCACCTGGAGCTCACACCAGGAAGACTAATCCCCATACCATTTGGTTTTAAAAATTAGAGGGACTGAATTCTGTGAGTCTTTAAAACCAGTGGGACTAAAAAACCGGAGTTTTAAAAGTCAGCTGACTCAGCACTGGGTGAGCTGGAGGGCGAGTGATAGCTGGTTGATGCCCTTAAAGCAACAGCAGCCTGCATGGAGAGGCAACATAATAAAAGCAGTTTACACAGTTCTGGGGGCAAGCATTGTGTGAGACAGATCTGTTCATACTGGTTTTGGAGTGTGTTGCGAGACATCGAAAATGAGGGAACTGGAAGATACCATTTTCCTCCCCTACCTCCAGCATAAGCACAAGGACACCTGAAGGAGGTGGTAATGCACAAACACTTGTGCCCTAAACTGCTAGCAGTATGCTGTGCCCAAGAGTTCTCTGGAGGACTTTCCCTCTCCAAGCCCTTTGGCCCTGGGCTCAGGGCAAATTTTGTTACAGCCTCATGTGCACTGTGCCCAGCCACTGGGTGCACAGCTGCCACTGCACACTGCACACATTCGATGAGCTGTGTCTAGCCATGCACCTCCAGTGGTCTGGACCCCAGCCCCCTGGCCCTGCAACACTTCAAGCTGTCTGACATAGGACTAGTCTTCTGCATAAATTTTGCTAACAATCCCCTCCCCCACACCACACACACACTCCCAAGGTCTCTGTCCAGCACACTCCCTCAGAGCTGGCCTGCCTATGTCCCACTAACACCACACAGGGCAAGCATAACCCACAACAGGGAAAGAATCATTGCAGTGACACACTGGAAGACATAGCATGAGGGCACGAGCCACACACATAGGATACTCTTGAATTGCCAGGTTCTGGTGACTGTGGAACACAGCACTGTCAAGAAGTCCAGGACCTCTTCTTCATTAAGTCTTCTTCATAAAGTCAAGAGCAGAAGACAAAGTTGACTTTCATAACACACAGAAACAGATACAGAGAGGCAGACAAAATGAGGACACAGAGAAATGTATGTCAAATGAAAGACTAGGACAAGGCCATTGCCAGTGGTCTAAGTGAAACAGTTATAAGTAACACACCTGATAGAGAATTTAGAGCAATGATCATAAGGTTACTCGTGGACTTGAGAAAAGAGTGGAACACATGAATGAGTCCCTTAACACAGAGGTAAGAAATAACATAGTATAGATAAAGGGCTCAATAAACAAAATGAGAAATATGCTTGATAAAATAAACAGCAGAATGGAAGAAGCATAGAAATGAATTAGTGACCTAGAAGACAGAGCAATGGAATCTAATCAAGGTGAACAAAAGAGAAAAAAGAATTGTGCAAAACAAGAATAGACTTAGGGAACACAGTGACTCCCTCAAATGTAATAACTTTTGTATTATAGGAGTGCCAGAAAAAAAAAAAAAAGAGGAAAAGGGGCAGAAATTTTATTTGAAGAAATGATAGCCAAAAACTTCCCTAATCTGGGGGAGAACATAGCTATTTTGATCCAGGAGGCATGGAGAACACCCATCAAAAACAACAAAGCCGATCTACACCAAGACATTTTATAATTAAATTGGCAAAATATACTAATAAAGTATAAGTTTTAAAAACACCAAGACAAAAAAAGTCAATAATTTAGAAGGAAACTCATAAGGCTAGCAGGAGATTTTTCAACAGACTCTCCAAGTCAGAAGGCAGTGCCATGATACATTCAAAGTGCTGAATGGGAAAAATCTGTGGCCAAGAACATGTATCTAGCAAGACTATCATTCAGAATAGAGGAAGAGATAAAGACAAAAACTAAAGGAGTTCACAAACACTAAACCATGCCTGCAAGAAATACTAAGAGATACCTTGAGTGAAAAGGAGAAACCAAAAGTGATAGTATAAAGGCAGGAAACATAAAAGCCATCAAAATGAATATTTCTGTAAAAAGTCAGTCAAGAAACTCACCAAAAAAAAAAAGGATATAAAATATTTTTATAACATATACCTAAAATGTGGGGAGGAGAGGAGAAAACAATGTGTTCTAAATTAAATGACCATCAACTTAATATAGACTGCTATATGCAGAAGAGGTTATATACAAACCTCATAGTAGCCACATACAAATCTAATAGTAAAACCACTAATAAATATGCCAAGAATAAAAAGAAAGAAATCCAAATATATCACTAAAGAAAATCAGCAAACGATGAAAAAGAGAAAGACAAGAAAGGATCAGAAAATATCTTCAGAAACAACTGTAAGGCAAATAATGAAATGGCAACAAATACATATTATTCAGTAATTACTCTGAATGTAAATGGACTAAGTGCTCCAAACATAAGACACAGAGTGACAGAATGGTTAAGGAAAAGAGACCTGTCTATATGCTGCCCACAAGAGACTCATTTTAAATCTAAAGACACTTACAGGTTGAAAATGAGGGGATGGAAAAACATCTATGATGCAAATGGACATAAAAAGAAAACCAGAGTAGCAATACTTACATTAGATAAGATAAACTTCAAAATAAAGACTATAAGGAAGAAAAAGACAGTATAACAGTCAAGGGGACAATCCAACAAGAAGATGTAGCAATTGTAAATATTTATGAACCCATCATAGGAGGACCCAAATACATAAAGTAATTAATAACAAACATAAAGGAACTAATTTATAATAATACAGTAATAGTAGGGGACTTTAACACCTGCTTACACCAATGGACAGATCATAAAACAGAAAACCAACAAGGAAACAACGACTTTGAATGACACACTGGGTCAGTGGATTTAACAGATATATTCAGAACATTTGCATCCTAAAACAACAAAATACACAGTCTTTTTAAGTAGACATGGAACATTCTCCAAAACAGATCACATTTTAGCCCATAAAATGACCCAAGATATTCACGATTCAACAGACTCAAGGAGATTAACTCATAACATGCATCTTTTCTAACCTCAAAGCCATGAAACTAGAAGTTAACCACTAGAAAAATCTGGAAAAATCACAAATACATGTGGTTAAGTAGTCAACCAGGGAATAAAAGAAGAAATAAAAAAGTACATGAAAACAAACAAAAATCAAAACACGATGGTCCAAAACCTTTGGGATAGAGCAAGAGTGGTTCTAATAGAGAAGTATATAGCATTACAGCCTACCTCAAGAAAGAAGAAAAAATCTCAAACAACCTAAACTTACACCTAAAGGAGCTGGAAAAAGAACATCAAGCAAAAGCTAAAACCAGCAGAAGTGAGGAAATAATAAATATTAGAGGAGAAATCAATGATATAGAAACTAAACCAACCAACCAACCAACCCAACCAAACAAACCTCCCGCAAAACAAATAGAACAGATCAATGAGACCAGGAGCTGGTTCTTTGAAAAAAAAAAAAAAAATTGGTAAAATGAATAAACCTCTAGCCGTACTTATCAAGAAAAAAAGAGAAAGGACCCAAATAAAATCATAGATGAGAGAGGAGAAATAACAACCAACATTACAGATACACAATTATAAGAGAATGTTATGAAAAACTATATGCTAACAAATTGGATAACCTAGAAGAAATGGATAAATTCCTAGAAACTACCAAAATGAAAGAGGAGTAAATAGAAAATTTGAATGGAATGGTAATGAGCAAAAAAATGGAACAGTAATTTAAAAACAACAACAAAAAACCTCTAAACAAACAAAAGTTCAGGACCAGATGACTTCACAAGAAAATTTTATCAAACATTTAAAGAAGAGTTAATATGTATTCTTCTCAAACAATTCCAAAAAATAGGAAAGGAAGGAAAATTTCCAAATTCATTCTGTAGGCCAACATTATCCTGACACCAAAGCCAGATAAAGACCCCACTAAAAAAGAGAACTACAGGCTAAGAACCTTGATGAACATAGAAGCAAACATCCTCAATAAAATACTAGCAAACCAAATCCAGCAATACATTTAAAAAATAATTCACCAGGATCAAGTGGAACTTACTCCTGGGTTGCAAATGTGGTTCAGTATTTACAGATCAATTAATGTGATACATCATATCAATGAGAGAAAAGATAAAAACAATATGATCATTTAAATAGATGCAATAAAAGCATTTGACAAAGTATTAACCCATTCATGATAAAAGCCCTCAACAAAGTAGGTTTAGGTGCTCCCCAAAGCACATACCCTCCCCAGACCTGGAGACATCACAGTTCCAGACTTCAAAATTACATTACAAAACTGTAAGATTCACAACAGTATGGCTCTGGCACAAAAACAGATACATGCATCACTAGAAAGAATAGAAAACCAGAAAGGGACGTACAACTATGTGGTCAGTTGGTCTTTGACAAAGCAGGAAAGAATGTCCAATGGGGAAAGGACAGTCTCATCAACAAATGGTGTTGGGAAAACTGGACAGCAACATGCAAAAGAAAGAAACTGGATGACTTTCTTACACCATACACAAAAATAAGTTCAAAAGGGATGAAAGACCTAAATGTGAGACCTGTAACCATAAAAATCTTAGAAGAGTGCACAGGCAGTAGCTTCTGTGACATTGACCTTAGCAACTTTTTTCGAGGTATGTCTCCAGAAGCAAGAGAAACAGAAGCAAAAATCTACATCAAAATAAAAAGCTTCTGCTCAGTGAAAGAAATGATCAAGAAAACTAAAAGCAATCTATGGAATAGGAGAAGATATTTGTAAATGACCTGTCTGATAAAGGGTTGGTAGTCAAAATACATAAAGAATGTTTCAAGCTCAACATCTAAAGAACAAATAATCCAATTAAAAAATGGGTAGAAGACATGAACAGACATTTCTCTGAAAATGCATACAGATGGCCAGCAGATACACGAGAAGATGTTCATCATCACTGATCATCAGGGAAATACAAGTCAAAACCACAATGAGCTATCACCTCATAACTCTCAGAATGGCTAAAATCAACAAGATAAGAAATAACAGGTGTGGCAAGGATGTGGAGAAAAAGGAACCCATGTGCGCTGTTAGTGGACATGGTACAGCCGCTCTGGAAAACAATGTGGAGGTTCCTTAAAAACTTAAAAATGGAACTACTTTACAATACGGCAATCACACTATTGGTTATTTACAAAAAGAATACAAAAGACTAATTCAATAAGATATAAGGACCCCTGTAATTTTATAGCAGCAGTTTTTGCAATAGCCAAGATATGGAAGTAGCCCAATTGTCCACCCGTTGATGAATGGATAAAGAAATGGTGATGTATATCATTCAGCTCCCACCCCAAAAAGAAATCTTGCCATTTGCAAAGATATGGATGGAGCTAGAGAGTATAATGATAAGCAAAATGAGTCAATCAGTGAAAGACAAACACCCTTTGATTTCACTGCTATGTGGAATTTAAGAAACAAGACAAAAAAGCAGAGGGAAAAACAGAAAGAGGGAGAGAGTGGCAAACACAGAAACAGACTCTTAACTACAAAGAACAAACTGATGGTTACTAACTAGAGGAGAGGGGGATGGGGGTTTGGGTGAAAGAGGTAATGGGAGAAGTACACTTCTCATGATGAGTGCTGGGTGATGTATGACATTGCTGAATCACTGTATTGTGCACTGGAAACTAATATATAACACTGCAACTACCTAGAATTAAAATAAAAACGTAATAAAATAGAATAAAATACATATGCATTCATAATTTCCCAAGGTTGGTATCGAACTATATGAAATAGTAGAATGATATG
Source organism: Mustela nigripes (assembly GCF_022355385.1). Lineage (NCBI taxonomy): Eukaryota > Metazoa > Chordata > Mammalia > Carnivora > Mustelidae > Mustela > Mustela nigripes. Next base: position 83,494,980 of record NC_081564.1, on the reverse strand, counting down.
TTAATTTGCATAAAATATGTTCCTAAACTGATAGATTTTATAATTTTTTAATTTAATTTCCCCAAATGTCTACTAATATATTCCTGTATGAGCTATGGAAATGAAGATAAATAGGTATTGCTCCTTGGTCTTTAAGATATAAATATTGATTTATTAATTTAACAAACATCTGTTTGTCCTGTACCTGTACTGTGCTTTGTCCTGTGAATACATTAGGGAAGACAGACATGAAGGCAGGTCTGAAAGAAAGACTCTGTACTGATAAAAGCACAAATGAATATTGGGGCACCTTGGTGGCTCAGTGGGATAAGCTGCTGCCTTCGGCTCAGGTCATGATCTCAGGGTCCTGGGATTGAGTCCCACGTCGGTCTCTCTGCTTGGCAGGGAGCTTGCTTCCTCCTCTCTCTCTGCCTGCCTCTCTGCCTACTTGTGATCTGTCAGTTGAATAAATGGGTGAAATCTTTTAAAAAAAACACACACAAATGAATATGCAATTATAAAATTAGTGAAGTAGTATAATAAAAAAATTAGAAACAGGTTGCTTAACCTGAAAGAGAATAACAGAGAGTAATAATTATTTCAGACTAGATTACCAGCACAGTCTTCTCCAAGGAAGTACTGTTTAACACGTTTTTTTGTTGTTGTTGTTATTGTCCATTTACTTTAACTTAACATTCTTATATTTCATGGACATGTATTTTGGAAATCATAGTTAAAAACAACTATATGGGCTACGTTCTACATAGATTAAACAGAACGGTTAGTGTAACTGCTTCAAATAGAAATTTCAGAGGACTCCTGTGATATTATGAACTCATTTCAAAATATTTTTACAATCTAAATAATTGAGAAAAATCTTACATTATTTTTCAGTGTGCTTTTTCTCTGATTCTAGCCTTTCCAAAACCATTCCTCACAAGTCAAATCTCAGCATTTTTTGTAATATTTTGTAATTTTTAAAAAATCCTGTCACTCCTCTGTTTAAGCTCTTGAACACTTTACTGTGAACTTAGAATAATGCCTCCTTGTGGGCTACAGAATCTGTATGATTTCGTATGATTTCGTCTCTCTCCCTCCAACCATCCTATCCCATTTCTCTTCATAGACTGCTAGCAGAAATGTGATTAACATTTGGAGAAAGCAATTTAGCTGCCTATCTTAAAATGAAAATTACAGAATCACTTTGACCCACCATTTCATTCATGGAAATGTAGAAATGATGGAATTGGTAATAAATGCCATGTACATGGATGCTTACTGCAAAAATTCTTTGTCATAGTTAAAAATCAACCAACCAAAAGAAATCCTGAAAACAGTCTTAATGTTCATCAGTTTGTCAAAGTTCCTGGCGTGTTGTTTTAAGGAAGCCATTGTGGCCAACTGTTGAAACACATGAAATATTGACTTTAGAATACATTTTTACAGGTCTCTGAGAATGAGCTCATCGGGGCAAAGATCTGGTTCTGAAGGGGACACCAGAATTGGCACACTGGCAATGAGAAAATGTCTTTCTTGCTGATCTGTATCAGCCAGAACCATGCTTTTCCTCCAGTGTTTCCTAAGAGTTTTCCTGGTAGCCAGGCTGAGTGTGAGCTAGTGAGGGTGAAATTCACTCAAGCTTAAGCACACTCTGGATTCTTTATGAATAATTTGTGCTAGTTGCTACTGAGGTCTTGAGGCAAGAAAGAATAAAGGTCCCGAGAAATCAAAAGCCATGGAAAGGAAAGAGAGAAAGGAAGAGAGAAATCATAAATAATAATAATAATAATAATAACCTGAGTCAGAAAAGGGACATTAGTTGGGTAAGAAAGATGTGTTAGAGTAGCTTAAAGGTATAATTCTCATTAAGAAACTGAAAAGGAAAAAGAAGGTAATAAAATGGCTTAAAATTCTCTATGTGGTAACTCACAGATGAATAAATGAAGCCAGGATTATAGTTTAGATAAAATAGGGTAGATTACGTGCAAGTGTGTCCTTCGCTCCAGATAGTGAGTGTTTTACCAGTAAACTTGCTCTTTTCTTCATAGATTTGAATATGTGTTATGAAGTTTCATTTGGGCATTCTGCCAATGATTCTGGCTGAGGGCTATACAGCTTCAAATTTGATAATGTGTATAATGATAGACTATCCTAAGATTAAAATTAGAGTTGAGAAAATTACCAGAGCAATTCCGAAGATAAAGGGCAAGGGTATGGAAGGCCTGATTTTTGTGAGTTCAGCACAGTGTCTGGAAAGTCCTGTCAGAATTGTACCTCAGAGAGACTGATCTCTGTCAGCTTGTTTGGAGGCTACCAGAGGCCTCTGACAGTATTTGTTCTGACAATTTTCTAAGGCTTCTGCTCATTTTTAAGCTGGAAAAAATCCAACTCTCTCTAGACTTTTCAAAAGTCAGCCTCGTCCATGCTTGCTGATCTCTGTCTGTATTCCACAACCAAGGTTTCAACGCAGTTAACAAAACAAAACAAAACAAGACTCTACTCATGGCTGTTTTTTAGAATTTCAAGAGGAAGTATGATAAGTCTCCTTTTAATTAGAAATGTTATTGAATGCATTAGTAGGATTTTAGCACTGAATTCTATGTACATAGTTTTAAAAACCCCCAAATAATTGTGTAGCTAATTATGAAAAACTTCCATTCTAGAGCTAGCTTTTTTTTTTTTTTGACTCATACGGATCTATGCTTTTAAAAAAAATGTAGAAGATAATTGCATTAATTGGGTTAAACAAATTATCTCTGGTTGCTGATAACATAATCTTATGTGTAGAAAATATTAAAGATTCCACAAAGCAAAAATAAACACAAAAAATTAGACTATTAAAACTAATAACGGATTAAGTAATGTTGCAGGATACAAAGTTAACATTCAAAAATCAGTTGCGTTTCTATATACAGACTACCTGAAAAGGAAATTAAGAAAGCAGTTCTTTTTACAATAACATTAGAAAAACAAATGAAATTCACCAAGGAGATAAAAGACTTGTATACTGAAAACTGTAAAACACTGATAAAAGAAATTTTAAAAGATACAAATAAATAGAAAGATATCCTATGCCCATGCATTAGAATACTTAACACTGTTGAAATGTCATATTCCCCAAAGTGATGTGCAGATTCAGTGCATTACCTATCAAAATCTCAATGGCATTTATTACAAAAACAGAAAAAAAAATCCAAAATTCACATAAAACCACAAAAGACCCAAAGCAGAGGAATTATGAGAAAGAAAAACAAAGCTATTATAAGTCTACAGTAATTAAAACAGTGTTGTAGTGGAATAAAGACCAACATACAAACCAGTGAAACAGAAGGGAGAATCGAGAAGTAAACCCACACATACATGGTTAACTGATTTTTGACACTGGTGACGGAAATACACAGTGGGGAAGGGTCAGTTTCTTCAATAGTTAGTGTTGGGAAAACTGGATACCTATATGCAAAAGAATGAAATTGAACCTCTGTATTACACCTTACACTAAAACCAGCTCAAAAGTGGTTAAAGACCTAAACATGAGACTTGAAACTGTCAAACTCCTAGAAGAAAATCTAGGGGAAAAACTTCATAACATGGGTGTTGGTAGTGATTTCTTGGATATGACACCAAAAGCATAGGCAACAAAAGCAAAAATAAGTAAGTGGAGTTTTGTTAAACTAAAAGAATTTCTTATAATGGAGGAAAACAATTGAATTAAAAAACAACTGCACAGTCAGAAGATATTTGAAAATTATTTATTTAAGGGGTTAAAATTCAAAATATATAAGAAGATCATATAACTTAGTGGCAGATAGAGCAAAACAAACCAAAAACCTTACTAAAACATGGGCAAAGGACTCAAATAGATGTTTCTCCAAAGAATACATACAAATGACCAGTAAAGTATATGAAAAGTTAGTCAGTTTCACTCAGTGTCGGGGAAATGCAAATCAAAATGGTAATGAGATATCACCTCCCAGCTCTTAGCATGCTATTATCAAAAAACAAAGGACAGCAAGTGCTGGCAAAAATGTGGAGAAAAGGTAACAGTTTACACTGTGGGAGTGCAAACTGGTGTAGTCACTATGGAAAATGAACTTCCTCAAAAAATTTGAAATAGAGAAAATCAACAACACAAGAAAGAACAGTTGTTGGTGAGGATGTAGAGGAAAAAGAACGTTGTGCCTTGTTGGTGGGAATGCAAGCTGGTGCAGCCACTGAGGAAAACAGTATGGAGGTTCCTTAAAAACTTAGAACTACCCTAGGATCCAGCAATGACAGTACTGAGTTTTTACCCAAAGAATACAAATACACTAATTGAAAGGAATGCATGCACCCCTACATTTATAGCAGCATTATTTACAATAGCCAAATTATGGAAATGGTCCAAGTGTCCAGTGATTGATGAGTAGATAAAGAAGAGGTGGTATGTATAGACCCAGGATATTACTTACCCATAAGAAAATGCAATCTTCCATTTGCGATGATACGGATGGAGCTAGAAAGTATTATGCTAAGAGAAGTAAGCCAGAGAAAGACAAATATAATATGATTTCACTCATACATGGAATTTAAGAAGCAAACAAAATGAGCCAAGGGAAAAAAAAAGAGAGAGAGAGAGAGACCAATTCTCTTAATTGTAGAGAACAAACTGATGGTTACCAGAGGAGCAGTGAGTAGGAGGGTGGGTGAAATCAGTGACGGGGATGAAGGAATGTTCTTACTGCGATGATCACCGGGTGATGTCTAGAACTATCGAATCACTATATTGTAAGCCTGAAACTAATATAACAATGTACGTTAACTAACTGGAATTAAAATAAAAACTTACAAAAATGAAAACAGAACTACCATATGATCTGGCTTTCTACTTCTGGGATAGATGATGGATCAAGAAAATATGATATATCCATACAGTTGAATATTATTCACCCTTTAAAAAAAGATTGCCATCTGTGATGACATGGATGAACCTGGAGGACTTTTACCATGTCAAATAAGCCAGTCTCAACAGGGCAAATGCTGTATGACTCACATGAGGTATATAAAACAGTCAAACTTACAGAAACAGTTAATAAAATGGTGGTTTTCATGGGCTGTAGAAATGGTGATACAGGGAGTTGTTCTTCCATCATTATAAAGTTTCAACTAGATGAATAAACTCTAGAGATCTGTTGTACAACATGGTGCCAGTAGTTAACAGCACAGCATTGTGCACTTAAAATTTTTTTCAGAGGGTAGCTCTCATGTTAGGTGTTTTTACCATAAAAAAAGAGCCACACAGGGACACATTTGGAAGAGGTGCTTATTACATGTTTGTAGTGATAGTATCCTAGTGTGTTTGCATATGTCCGGATGCATCAAGACACTAAAATTGTGGGGCACCTGGGTGGCTAAGTGGGTTAAAGCCTCTGCTTTCAGCTCAGGTCATGATTCCAGGGTCCTGGTTTCGAGCCACGCATTGGGATCTCTGCTGAGTGGGAAGCCAGCTTTCCCCTCTCTGCCTGCTTCTCTGCCTCCTTGTGATCTCTCTGTCTCTGTCAAATAAATAAATAAAATCTTTAAAAAAAAAAAAGACACTAAAATTGGGCTGTTTCTTTGTGTATCAATTACACCTCAGTAGAGCTGGGTTTTTGTTGTTGTTGTTGTTGTTGTTGTTGTTTTTCCTTTGTTTTGTTTTGTAAGTAAAGCGATAGAAATTCATTAAGTGAAGATACAGGAAAAGCTCTTGAGAATTTGAGGGGTCCCAGCGGGGTTGCCAGTGAGAGCCTTTAGGGCTGGTCTTTTATAGAAAGCTAACTAGGGAACTTAAATCTTTTTAACAGCTCTATTGATAACACCTTCAATGACTGACTTCCCTTTTAGGTTCTGTTTATTCTTTGTTGGTCATGGGTGGTTATCATAAAGACGCCTACTCCGCCTGACCTGCCCCATATGCCTTGGGCAGGTTGGTCTCCACCCCATATGCCTAGGGTTGGGTGATCCAATTTGTCCCCTTAAATAGAGCTTTGTTTTTAAAAAGTCTAAGTATTGATAAGTAAAGGTAATTTCAAGGTGGTATGGTTATTGAAATCAAAAGTGAAGTTTTGTCTTCAGAAAGCTGAGCAATAAACTTGTGGAATTCATACTCAATAAAATACACACCAGATGAGACATCTTAAAGGAAAGATGGCAGGTAATGTCAAATTGAGTCCAGGCATGAATACAAGATGATGTGAAGAGATCATCTCATCTCCGGGGGAAAAAAGAAGACAGAATTTCTTTGAACAGAGGTTCATTGCTCACAAACTTTTGGAAGATCCAGATCCATTTCACTTCAAGGGCAAAATATGAAGAAATATGTTGAGAAAACAAATTTCTGGGGCCTAAAATGAAGAAAACATCAAGAGATTAAAAGTACCTAATTCTAGCAATACAAACAAATTCTACAAACATTAGGGAAGGGGTAAAAACACAAGTTAAAAAAAAGTTGAATTCTCCGGCATCCAGCTGAAAACTCCCGAAAAGGATAAAACAATGGCAGAGAGAATTAAGCATGAGAAGCACATTCCATAACTGCAGGAAAAAAAGCCACATAAAGTAATTATTACTTCAATGCTTGGAACAATCAAAAAGTAGGTAAAAGGAGCACCTATTACAGAGAACATACAGAAACATCAGTTCTTATTAGATTCCTTTTGGCAGAAGTTTCAAAAGCATCAAATAGCAATTCTAGATCATGAATCTGAAGGTGATTTTCCAACTAAAACAGGTAAAGGAATGGTATCCTGTGAACTGTTCCATAACAGGAAGCAATAGAATTAGCTACTATGCCCCAGGAATTCGGTAGTTTGCTCAGAATTAATAGATACTGACTCACATAGATGCTAACAATTGGGTGAGAGATATGGGAGTTGGGTCAGGGTAAGCAGCAGTGACTATTTTTGGTTTTAAAAGGAAGATACTTCAAATAACCTATTGACTGCATTTTTCATTGGAATTTTCTGGACATCCAAGACCCTAGCAATATTTCACTGCTGGTGTATGTGATAGATTATAGATGCATAAGTGAAGCTTTCCTCCAGATTTAACAATTGCTTAGTAGCAAAAAATACTTTGCAGAGTTATTGCTTCCCCACAAACTGCAAGTTTATAGGGCGTGGATTCTGCATAACAGAAATGGACTGAGTGCCATTCTCGTCAGGGTAACTCCATGAAGATTCTCTGTGTGCACCCTCCTTGGTTTGTTTGTTTGTTTTAATTATTTATTTTTTTTTCCATTTTATTTTATTTTATTTCTTTTCCGTGTTCCAAAATTCATTGTTCATGTACCACACCCAGTGCTCCATGCAATACGTGCCCTTGCTATGGATTTGGTGAAACTATACACTGATTTCTGGGAATGTACTTTTACCTGGGATTACTGTTATAAGCCTAATGCTTGTTCCATGTTTTTTATGGGAGTGGAGACAGAAAATTGATAATATTTGGTGTTTTGCAAATGCCCTTAAACCAATAAAAGTGAAACTCTTTGGAGATTTGTTACATGTATAATTTCAGGCCCTGAAGTCACCATACACATTAGAGACACAACATAAACTGTCACAGGCTTCTGTTAGGAATTTCTAGGGAGCCTTCAAGAATGTATGAATGAAATGAAGTCAAATAAGAAATTTAGGAGGATTTTTTTTCTTAAATTTAACCTAAGAATTTTGGATTTTACATTTTTAACTGATAAGAGTAAAATAATTGATTCTAATTGCTTTGAATTTTAACGTAAAAGCATTAACATATTTGAGCTTTAATTTCTTTTTTCAAAACTTAATTTCATTTTCATCTTAATTATATATTTTTTCATAATTTTTTTCAGTGTTCTAAGATTCATTGTTTATGCACCGCAGTCAGTGATCCATGCAATACTTGCCTTCCGTAATACCTACCACCATGCTCACTCAACTGCCTACCCAACTCCCCTCCAAAACCCTCAGTTTGTTTCTCAGAGTCCACAGTCTCTCATGGTTTGTCTCCCCCTCTGATTTCCCCAAACTCCCTTCTCCTCTCCATCTCCCTATGTCCTCCATGTTATTCCTTATGCTCCACAGTAAGTAAAACCATATGATAATTGAATTTCTCTGCTTGACTTATTTCACTCAGCATAATCTCCCCAAGTACCGTCCATGTTAATTCAAAAGCTGGGTATTCATTCCTTCTGATGGAGGAATAATACTCCATTGTATATATGGACCACATCTTCTTTATCCATTCGTCTGTTGAAGGGCATCTTGGTTCTTTTCATGGTTTGGCGACTGTGGCCATTGCTGCTATGGACATTGGGGTACAGACGGCCCTTCTTTTCACTCCATCTGTATCTTTGGGGTAAATACCGAGTAGTGCAATTGCAGGGTCATAGGGAAGCTCTATTTTTAATTTCTTAAGGAATCTCCACACTGTTTTCCAAAGTGGCTGCACCAACTTGCATTCCTACTGACAGTGTAAGAGGCTTCCCCTTTCTCCACATCCTCTCCAACACTTGTTTCCTGTCTTGTTGATTTTGGCCATTCTAACTGGTGTAAGGTGGTGTCTCGATGTGGTTTTGATTTGAATCTCCCTGATGACTAGTGATAATGAACATTTTTTCATGTGTCTGTTAGCCATTTGTATGTCTTCTTTGGAGAAGTGTCTGTTCATGTCTCCTGCCCATTTTTTTGACATGATTATCAGTTTTTTGAGTGTTGAGTTTGAGGAGTTCTTTATAGATCTTGGGTATCAGCCCTTTGTAGTGTCATTTGCGAATATCTTTTCCCATTCTGTGGGTTGCCTCTTTGTTTTGTTGTTTTGTTTTGTTGACTGTTTCCTTTGCACACACTTTCCTTCTGCACACAGAAACTTTTGATCTTGATGAAGTCCCAAGAGTTCATTTTTGCTTTTGTTTCCTTTGCCTGTGGAGACATGCCTTGAAAGAAGTTGCTGTGGCCAATGTCTAAGAGGTTACTGCCTATGTTCTCTTCTAGGATTTTGATAGATTTATATCTCCAATTGAGGTCTTTTAACCATTTTGAATTTATCTTTGTGTATGGTGTAAAAAAATGGTCAAGTTTCATTCTTCTACACATAGCTGTCCAATTTTTCCAGCACCATTTATTGAAGAGACTTTTTTCCTGCTTTGTTGAAGATTATTTGACCATAGAGTTGAGGGTCCACATCTGGGCTCTCTACTTCTCCTATGGTCTATGTGTCTGTTGTTGTGCTAGTACCATGCTGTCCTGGTGATCACAGCTGTGTAGTAAAGCTTGAAATCAGGCAATGTGGCTCCCAGTTTTGTTTGTCTTTTTCAACATTTCCTTAACAATTCAGGGTCTCTTCTGGTTCCATACCAATTTTAGGATTGTTTGTTCCAACTCTTTGAAAAATTCTGGTGAGGGGCACCTGGGTGGCTCAGTGGGTGAAAGCCTCTGCCTTCGGCTCAGGTCATGATCCCAGGGTCCTGGGATTGAGCCCGGCATCAGGCTCTCTGCTCAGCAGGGGGCCTGCTTCCCTTCCTCTCTCTCTGCCTACCTCTCTGCCTACTTGTGTTCTGTCAGTCAGATAAATAAATAAAACCTTTAAAAAAATGCTGGTGAAATTTTTGATTGGGATGGCATGAGCTTTAATTTCTTATTGGGAAAGTTTAATGAGCTTTAAGTTCTTACTGGCAATTTTTAATTCTGTGGATTAAAATCAGGAGCCTATTTCAGTTGACACATTTAACTAGAGTTTATGTATTGTGTTTTATGCATTTCATATTACTGTTGGCAGCTAATCTCACAGTACATTGTGGCTGGACATGACTTTGGGTAAGGAAAGGAATGGAATATAAATGCGACGACTGAGGAGTTATTTTTTTCTCTCCATAGAGGGACTGTATCCAATCTGCATAGCAGGAGACCCAGAAAGATAGCCTGGGGACCCACATTTGACGTAAGAGGAACCAGCCTCTTGAGGGAGGAGACAGGACTGTCTTGGTAAACGGTTCACCCCTAACTTCAGGGAGATACATACCCCTCTTTACAGCAGAGATAATGATAAGGCACAAAGAATTCTCAAAACAAAAACTGTCTCTGATGGATGCCAATGTCAGTGCAACAGGGAAGACACCTTTTCCGTGTAAAGAGATGTTCAGTAGGCAAATTAAAGCCACAGCAGCCTTGTTCTCTTCCCCCGTAGACAGGTAGACAGACTTAGCCATTCGGTCACCTTGGGAAAAATAACTAGGTGCACATAGATCAGCTCTGTCCTCACTTTTCCCTTCGGGAATCAGCTGCCCACCATGAGGACATGTTTGTTTTGCTGCCAAATGGGTGGCGAGTGTTCATAATTCTGAGGTTTTGTTGACACCTGTCTTTTATCAAGCTGCACACTTCAATTTTCCTTTAGCAATAAATTGATGTTTTGACATACACAGTTGTGATTTATACTCAGACTGTTTAGAATCTGGTGACTTTATTGTATGATCTTCCTGGGGCAACTCTGGACGGTAAGTACAATTGTCCATATTTTAAAGAAGGAGTGGAAGCACTGAGTAGTTCAAATGGTTTGATCACACAGATAAGTAGATACATAGTGACCCAAATCCATGCCACCCTAACTGTAGAGACTGCGCTCTTAACAACTATGTTTTATTGCCACAGTGAAAAGTTCAGTTTCTGAAACAGTGGCCAAAAACAAACAAGAAAACATAATGGAATAAGAGCTAGGGTTGGTCTTCAGGAGCCCCGGGAGTGCACATCCCCTCTGCACTACCCCCCACAAATAAATAAATATCAAAAAAAACAAAAACAAAAACAAAACTTGACCACCTTTCTTCTTTTCAACCAGAGCCTATTTATAACACTCATTATGTAAAAACAAACAAACAAATCAGTAATTTGTCCAGTGAAAATACATTTATAAAATTTACCTTGGTCAGCCATGGTCTTAGAAAGATTTTTTTTTTTTTTGCCTGATTCAGAGAATCCAGCTTTTTGAGTGTCACTCTGCTTCCTCCAAGTAAGCCATTCACAAAATGTTCAATTCCATTTATTCAGTTAAATCCCATAAATATTTTCTGTGAGCCCACTCTGTTCCAGGGTAACAAGATAATAGGAAATATTCATAATCTTAATCAATGTCTTGTGAAGTGTGAGAGTCTGCTAGGGAACACCAATATTAAACAACACAAATAAATATATAAAAATTATTGCAAATGTGACAAGAATAGTATTTTTAAACCACAGCGATTGGGGTGGTATTTGGGTCCCAGGTGACTATGCGGCATCATGTTGTTTGGATGAGGACACCGGGACTCCCTGGCAACTGCCCACGCTGTTAGCCGCTAAGACACACGTGATATATTATCCCTGATGGGGGTTTAGTTTTCAAAATCACTCTGTGCTGAAATCCCCTAAGAAATCTGGATGAAATATGAGTTGGTGGGAATGTGTATACATATTAGAATGAAGGTACGGCTTGAGATCGGCTGTAGCAAGCAGGGTTACACATTAGCTCACATTCACAAACTCAGTATTTTCTCAATATTCGGTGCATATCCTTCTTGTTCTTATTGTGAAAGAGAATGTGAAAAGAAAACAGAGGAAGATGTTGTTGTTCCAAAAGCAAAGAAGGTAGACTTTAATACTCTGTAACTAAATAAGCATCTGAAGGTGAGGGAAATTCACTTTTTTATATATAAAGATGAAGAAATTTATCATCATGTAGTATTTCTGGAAAAAAGTGACAGAGGACTTATAACATGCAAAATAAGTCCAAGAAAGAGGAAGAATTGGGATATATAAAAAATTGGGAAAACGTGTCATTAAATCTAAATTACTATTGAAAAGCAGCTTCTTAATGCAAATAAAAAATAGAAATGTTAAGCAAGAAACAAAAGCAATTGTCTCACAATTGAAATAGGAATTAGAAATGTGCAAACTTTTTCTGGTTAGAGGACAAAAGATCTTACCAACTTTGTTTACAAATGCAAAACAAGAAAAACAGAAACTCTGTATTGTTTAAAGAGGCAGATATCCATCAAGATATCTATACCCAGACTTTCAAAAAGTTACTGCTTAGCAGAGAATACACATTTTTCTAATATCCATAAAAATTTAAAATAAAGCAATTGACCCTTTACTAGACATGGCAAAAAGAAACAGAATAAAGTCTAAAGAGATGAAATTCTACAGATCCAGTCTCTGAATATAGGATAAAATTTATTAAAAAATTGAATATCATAACTTGCCCTCCATTGTTAAACTTGTGAGTTAAAATAAAATCTAAATAGTGTATCAGTTCTGTTATAAATAAAAGTAAATGAAAGCATTAAATATCAGAACTATGAATCCTAAATCTATAGATGTTAATTAAAAATTTAGATATGATAATTAAAAAACAGATTGATGATTAAAACACTTTTAAATGAAAGATTTAGAAGACAAATAGTAAGATAATTTTATAATAATAGGAAGGAATTAATATAAAATAGAAATTAAAAAATAAAAACAAGTATACTTCAGAATACAACCACAAAAATGTTCTTTGAAAGGATCAGTTATCAGGGAGGGGTCAGGGGATGGAGGAAATGGACAAAGAGGATTAAGAGGTACACAGTTGATGTTACTAAATAAATAAGTAATGGAGATGAAAAACATAGGGAATGTTGTCAATAAGATTGTAATAATGTTGTCTGGTGACAGATGGTGACTGTACTTACTGTGGTTAGCACTGAATAATGTATAATTAAATTGTTGAATCATTGCTTTGTACACCTGAAGCTAATATAACTGTATGTTAATTATACTTCGATTTTAAACAAATAAATACATTGATAATTTTTTAAAAAGGAAAAAACCAATTTTAGTGGGTTTGATGAGGAGGGACTGAGAGACAAAAACATAAGCAAAGATGAGAAATAAAAAAGGAAACAAACTACAGATAAAAATAATTCTAGACAATCACTTTGAGCTGATTCATACCAATTCAGTTGAAATTATAGATGAAAAGGATGACTAAGACAGATAAAGATTGGAAAAGAGTTTAAAGAATAGGCAGAAAACTTATTGGAACAACAGAAATAAAAAGTAAAGAAAAATTTGGAAAGACAAGGAAAGTTCTGTCCTCCAAAAGGACATCAGATCAGTCATTTTAACAGGTTGTATTCTGACACATTGTCAAGAACATTGTAGCTTAGTTAAATAGATGCAGAGCATGGAGAAAATAGAAAGCTTCCTAACTCATTTTATGAGACTGCTCACCTTGATAAGAACTACAGAGGGTTATTCCTATCCATGTGTTTCCCGGATCCCTTCTCTTTGTTCCTTACCAGTCTGAGAGTTCATGGTTCATGATTATGAACACACCATTCCAGAAAACCTCAACTCTCTTGCTTTCTATGTGCTTAGCTGGTAAATTTCCAACACTGTTAACCTAAATATTTGGGTTCTCCCCTTTTTTAGAGATATAATTAACATATAACAAGTATAAGTTTACAGGGTACAAGGTGTTGATTTGATACATTTATGTTGCAATATGATTGCCATTATAGCGTCAGCTAACACTTCTAGTGAGATTAAAAAAAGAAGAGTTAAAGCAGTTGGCTTGGGATCCTTTTCTGTCCTGATTACTAGGGGTTGATTAATCAGGGAAAGAACGAAGGCAGGTAAATCTATCTAATGTCCTTGTGAATCCACTGATAAGAGCTCCTTAAAATAGTCTCAGGATCCACTGGGGGTGGGGGGGAATCTGCTACCTCTGTAATGATTCTATCAAGATGTCCCCGGTTTGAGTTTGTTTCTGGTAAACAAAACTAGAATGTGTGGATTTATGAGGCATAGTACCCTGAAAAATGCCATGTAAGCTAAGCATACTTCTAGGTATAAAATAAAGACGTTGGATAATCTACATGTATCCCGGTTTGAGAGGTAAAATCTATCCTAAATATGGCATGTCTTACTCTGATCGGAGGAGTGAGTGCCCCTCACCTCGCACACCCTCCCTGTTCCCCTCTGTCTCCTGACTGTATTCTGAAACCATTAGATACTGAGTAAGATTTCTAATATTTTTATTTTTATGTGTGTGTGCATGTATTATTAAAGCTAGTAGATGATGTAATTAGATTGTTTACTCTCAAAGACAGCAGCACAGATGTTTCTCTGGTTCTTATGATGATTTTTTTGTTTCAATCTGAGTAATCATTTCACATAACACAGTAAAAGACCACAGTTCTACCCAGATTCTGAAGAGAATTCATATTCGTTTTTCTATGTTCATCAAGATCTAAGGCTATATTTTATAATAATCATTATAACAGAAATTCCTCTTTCCAGTAAGATATTCTAGCAATTGTGTTTCACTATAATACAAAATTGTACCACTAAAAAATATTTAAAATATATTCACCTTTAATAAAATACAGATTCTTTTAGAAAATTTACAAAGTTTCTACAAATAACAAAATTACAAAGTTCTCTTTTCTAGTATCCTTAAAACAAAATAATAATTAACATTTGTATAGTAGCTTATAATTTACAAACAACATATAAAAACTGTCCTAGTGATAACAGGAAATATTTAGTGAAATTTCTGCAAATCATTGAATATGGCTTATTAGAGATTTTATCAACTGATTAATGAGATTTAAAAAAATTTATCTATACTAGGATTTACCTATATTATTATATTATTACTTAAATATTATTTCCAAATTCAAGATTTATTTAACTATGCACATGAAAAGTACAGAAATATTTTTTCTTATTCTGAGTGCCTGCATATTTAAAGGCCACTTTGTCCAGTACTCATGAATAAACTAGAAAGATGCCAACAAAGAAATTCAGCATTTGCCTTTAATAATAATTCACATAAAGAAACAATAAAGGTATTTTGAAAGGTAGAGGGGAAAAGACTATAACAGAAATTTTCTGCTTGCTTCAATTAAATATATGAACTCTTTTACCTAGAGGACTTATGACAGGCTTTCTCTCATTAGTTTAGAAAAGCTAATTGGAAACTGTAAATGATGAATTACTTAATTCCCGTGGTAAGAAGGAGACACTAAGGCTGGTAGGTGAAGAGAAATGGAAGAAACACTTTCATTGCTAAGATTTTAAGTTTTACCTTAATCGGTCACAAAAAGCATGCCAAATATGTCTAAAATGAGGATGGGTATAATAGTACAGTGCATTAAAATTCCTTGTGGTTTTAATTTTACATAATAAAATATAAATGAAATAAAAATTTGAGAAAAAGGAAACTATGTTACAGAGGTCTTGTGAAAGGCAGTGAATGTTTCCATGATGGTCAAATAGAGATTGGAATGGGGTAGGATCCCTTCATTTTCTTTTTGCTGCTGGAAGCCACATTTCCAGCACCGCCTTTCTGGGCCACTGGTTCTATGTCTGTTCTGAGACATGAATTCTCCCCAGAATATCCACAAATTCTGGGGAGGATATTGGCAATCTTACAGTGGACTGTTGCCCAGGCACTTATAATCTGGGAAATAACAGATCAATAACATCAAGGAAGATGGCTGGTGTAGAAGAAAATGTTGCTTCTTAGAGTATTAATTATTTAGGGAGGTACCTGGGTGGCTCAGTCAGTTAAGCGTCTGCCTTCTGCTCAGGTCATGATCCCAGGGTCCTGGGAGGGAGACCAGGATCCGGCCCCCTACTCCGTGGGGGAGTCTGCCCCTCCCTCGGCTCGTTTTCTCTCTCTCTCTCTCTGTCTCCTCAAATAAGTAAAATCTCTTAAATAAAAATAAAAATAAATTATTTAATAATGATGTAAAAAGTAAGTCCTTTGAGTCAGGTTCATGGAGAAACTATGAGTCATTGCCAAAGTGATGGAAAAGCCAATTAGAAAAGAGCAACCTGAAGAAGGAATGCCTTGGAAGCTGTCAATGTAGGGGTGGGGGTTGGGAGGTTTAGGGACAGAGATTTCTGCTTGCAGGTGGACCATAAAAAGCACAGTTAGGACTAACATCAGGCCACTCTTCTGCTCAAAACTCCCCTATTGTTCCTGATTTCACTTGAGTAAAGTCCAGATTCCTTATTGTGATCTAAAAGGTCCCACAGAATCTGGGCCCATAGTGTCCCACTGACCTCGTTCCTGTTCTTTTCCCTGTCCTCACTCTGGTTTACTCACAAGGTTCACTAAGTGGGCATAGAATAGAGGATTTGTTAGAAATACTAAATGGGCCGTGTACACTCAGAGCTATAGAGCATCAGCAGCCATCGACACGCATCTGCACTTTCATAAAACAATAAAAACATCTCTATGCCTGCATCTAATAATATGATACCATCTTTTAAAAAATATTTAATGTATGTATTGAGACAAAGCATGCACTCTACCAGGGGGAGGAGGAGAGGGAGAGAAACAGAATCTCAAGCAGACTCCTTGCAGAGGGCTGGGGCCTGTTGTGGGGCTCAGTCTCATGACCCTGAGATCAAGAGACCTGACCTGAGATGAAGAGGGGGAGACTTAACCAATTGGGCCCCCCAGGATTCCAATATGATACCATCTTTTGTACAAATCAAAATGTTCTCTCCTTGAACTGAGGAGATGCGAGGTCCCAATTAGTCATTCCATCCATCTTTGGGACAGAGGTGCACTGTTTCCAGTTTATGTTAATTACTCTTAAAACTGAGTAACAGTCTCAGCTTACAGTTCAGCTACCTAGAATCTAAACTGTTAACAACAACATTATAAAAGATAATAACAGGAAGAAGAAAAGAGAAGAAAATAGTGGATCGTCACATGCATAGCATTTGAGAAGAAAAATATGCTGCTATATTCTGTATTTCTATAACTTGTGATGAGACACTAGTGGATATTTTAACTTTTTTTTTTTTTTTCTTCACTACACTTCCACATATCCTTTGCCTTCGTTTGGGAGATCCCTGGTAGAGTAAACCAAGCTTATATTTCAATTCAGATTTTTTAGTTCTATACTTCAGGGTTAAAATAGATAATTTAACAATAAATGGACTACAAAGCTAGGAATTCAGATGACTACAATATCACCCGACTAATATTTTCTCCATTTCATTTGCAAAAATATCACAAAAATAAATCTGAAGAAAGACTTCTGGGTAGCTGAGGACAATAGTGTCAGCATCGCTATACTTCTCCAAAAATATCTTTCCCAAACCATAAATAAAACCAAGAGGAAAGTAAATTCTATACAAAACTACATCCTCAGCATAGCATGAAGACAAAGAATGCTGAAACTACAAAATAGCTTTGAGTAAAACAACAACAAAAAATCACCGCATCCCACCATGCTTTCTCTCACATTGAAAAGCTCCCTCCGTCCATTCCTCAGGCTTGTGGTAAACAAACGCAGCCTACGAACAACTGGGGATGACAGAAGAAGGAGGCTAATGAGGGGATTTCATTGTGATCCGGAAAATAAAACACCTCTAAGATGAAATCTATCTGGAAAAAAAAAACAAAAACACCAAAAAACAAAAACTGAGAAAATGTTTCGGAAGATCTAGGCATAGAACAGAGGGAAATAATTCCAAGTGTGCTCAGTTTAAGAGGCTACTCCTTCAAAGGGCTACGCACAACTTTTATTTTTATTTTTATTTTTGTGAGAGAGAGAAAGTAAACAGGAAGAGTGGGGAGGGGAAGAGGGAGCTCAAGGGCCCGCCACAACTTTTAAAACATACGTGATTTTAAAGGACAAGGATAATGAAATGAGGAATATTGGAAAGGTATAACTTCTAGGGAAGAAAAGGGGTAAAAGGAAAAGAATACACACTTTGGTAATTGGATAGCAATGGAAAAAAAAATTAAGGAAAATTTGAAGTCCTGTAAGACAAATAGCAAAATAAAATTGAAGGGCTCTTAGGAATCTTCCATACAATACCAAGAGCATCAGTAACAAGAGAAAACATAGGTAAAATTGGATTTCCTCAAAATTAAAAACTTTTGTACATGAATGGACATTGTCAAGAAATTGAAAAGACCATCTACAGAATGGGGAAAATATTTGCAAATCTTATATTTGATATGAGTCTAGTTTTCAGAATATAGAAAGAACTCTTAAACTCAGAAAAAAAAAAAGCTTAATTAAATGATAGGTAAAGTATTTGAAAAGACATTTCTAGAAGATATACAAATGACCAACACATACATGAAAGATACTCATCATCAGTAGTCATCAGGGTAATGCAAGTGTAAATCAAAACCTCAAAGAGGTATTATCCCCTACGGTACTACTACAACTAATAATAATAATACCAGGAAAATATCAAGTGTTGGAAATGATGTGCAGAAATCAGAACACTCCTACATTGCTGGTGGGAGTGCAAAATGATTCAGCTACTGTAGAGAACACTTTGGCAGCTCCTCAAAAAAGTAAACGGGACCCTTTATCTCAGTTTTAGATATATTCCCCCCAAAACTTAAAACAAGTACTCAAACTAATACATGAGCCTGGAATAGCACAACGTCTGTCAGCAGATGAATGGACAACGCACTTTTGCTAGAAACACACGGTGCAGTCCAACTAATGCCAGTCTTGATGGGATTTGGACAAGCAACACATTTGTGTTCTACATATTCTTTCCTCTCTGAAACAGTAAATTAAGAATAAGTAGGAATATGTAGAATATATTATTACCCAACTATAGTCTCTGAGGGTCCACGGTCCAGCCAACAGAGATCAGAAAATCAGGCATAGGCTTTCTCTTGCATGAAAACCATATCTAAATTATAAGGATATACGTAAAGGAAGTACTAGGCTGGCATTACAAAGAAAGATCTATAGGGCACATCTGTTTTTCTAGCCATGTTAGAAAATCCTGCAATTCAAATGAAAGAAATCTCATACTAGTCCAGCACAGATGGATTTTACTTTAGATGAATTTTGAAAGGCTGGATCTAAAGAATGATTTGCAAAAAATTGATAATAAGAGAGGGTGTCTTATATTTGTTTAGTATTAAGGGAAAAGCTACAATGGATTTAAATGTAGTCTGTAAAGGACAATCAGGGGGAACTATAGATGTAATAATATATAATCTATAATAAATGCAGGACAAAAGAAAGTAAGAAACAAGCATTGGAGTAGACCAAAAATCATAGACTGTTTTAAAAGATCATTTTTTTTAATTAAAAAAAACATAAAAAACCAACGCATGGTACATGGAATCTTGAGCAGATAGGCTAAAAGGCACATAGTCTATAAAGGCTACATGGGGAATCCAATGGTATCAGATTAATTAGAATATATAACAAAAAATGACTTAAAAAAATTCAAATGTAAATGGACTAAACAATCCAACAGAAGGCAGAAATTGGCAGAACTGATTTAAAAAATAGGTGATCCAGTTGCATGCTATCACAAGAGACACACTTTAATTTTTATTTTTTAAAGATTTTATTTATTTATTTGACAGAGAGGGGGAGAGTGCACAAGCACAAGCAGGGGGAGTGGCAGGGAGAGGGAGAAGCAGACTCTACCCCTGAGCAGAGAGCACCACGCAGGGCTCAACCCCAGAACCCCAGGATCATGACATGAGCCGAAGGCAGTTGGAGCCACCCAGGCACCCCAAGAGACACCCTTTAGATTCAAAGACGCAAATAGGTTGAGAATAAAAGGAGGGGAAACAATATTTCATGCAAACAAAACCCAGATGAGAACTAGAGTGGCTGTACTAATATAAGGAAAATAAATTATAAGACCAAAACTGTTACTACAGAAAATTGCTACTGGAGAATATTTTATAATGATTAAAGTGCCAGTCTATCTGGAAGACATAAAATTTACAAACATATATGCACCTGAGAACACAGCATCAAAATACCTTAAGCAAAACTGACAGTATTGAACAGATCAATAGATGATTCAACAATAATAACGATTTCAATACTGACCTTTCAATGACTGATAGAACAACTAGGCAGAAGAACAAGGAAATACTATTTCAAAAATCTTCTTATAGAATTTTTTTCATTTCCATGGATACCTTATTTATTGATTCTTGTTATTGAGATAACTTCAACAGCCCTAGTTTCAGTGATCTCAGGGAAAGAGGAATATTTCCACAATCAAGCATTTTGATTCAGATACACTAAGAAGTAAAGGCTGCTTTTTTTTTTTTTTAAAGATTTTATTTATTTACTTGAGAGAGGGAGACAGAGATAAGAAAATAGTGCATGAACAGTCTGGGAGAGAGGGAAGCAGGCTCCCTGTTGAGCCGGGAGCCCTATGTGGGGTTTGATCCCAGGACTCTGTTTGATCAGAGCTGAAGGCAGAAGCTTAACAGACTGAGCCACCCAGGTGCCCCAAGAACTAAAGATTGTTTAACAAAGTTCCTATTCATACAGAATTGGTAAGATACCCGTGCTGATCAGTTTACTGCTAGCCTGGTGCCTATAAGATTTAAACATGGAAAAGGCATCTCCCAACACAGAAAATGACAGCCAATGCCAAGGTTCTTGTCCACTCTGCCCCAAACACATGTACCCAATGCATCCAGTCATGAGACTTAGAATGACAAGCATTAGTACCAATGATATCCTATTGTTATTGCTACCTCACTTGCCATTACTGGGGTCGGCTAGAGAGAATATAATATAGTTCTCTCCTGACTTCCATCTCAAGATGGTTAGTTGGACTTCTTGTCATTTCATCCATACTATTGATTATTCATGTAAACCACAATTGCCAACTGGACTAATCAGAAGCTATTTATAGTGTATTGATAACTCCTATAAAAACTGTTGAAATTAATATAAATATATAAAATTTAAAACCCAATTTTCACACTTAATTTTCTGCAAGCTAAAGACTACTACCTTTGGAAAAAAAAAAGACTACTACCTTTGTAATTAATTGAGGCATCAGACATTTTAAAATTATTTTGATAAATGCATAATTGCTAGCTTATTTCTTGTTAATGGTACTAAATTTAGAAGCTGGAGTTAAAAACTAAGTAATAGGCATTGAAATGAAGCATTAATTTGGAATTATTTATCATCAAATCTTGGGTTTATTAATGATTATACACCATATTTTTTCATAGTCTGTTGAGCCTAATAAGAGCTGGAAAAATAATTCATGTTGTTTGAAAATCAGGAAGCTTAATAAAACTCTTAATGTGATATTTTATCACAACTGAAAGTTATCCTATACTCTTAGTAAAGGAACTATATCACTGACCTACTTAATTGACACTATCCAACAAATTTATTTTGATTGAGATTAATAGTCACTAATGTTAAAACTTATAAATAGGTTATATTTCAATGCTAATGCTAATGAATTTTTAATTCCTAATTAAAAATGCCTTCATCAGTGATATGTAAATTCATACTGTCACTTTTGGATTCTAATAAAATGGTACTAAATGTGATAGCTGAATACTTCTACGTTTATTGAAATTATTAATTACTTCTTTAATGATAAGTAATTTTAGCTTAATCTGTAAATTGAACATTAAAAAGTAATTTCAAGGTGATTTTGAATTGCTATACATATTCAACAGTTTCACATTACAT
Organism: Mustela nigripes; assembly: GCF_022355385.1. Lineage (NCBI taxonomy): Eukaryota > Metazoa > Chordata > Mammalia > Carnivora > Mustelidae > Mustela > Mustela nigripes. The sequence goes on along the minus strand of NC_081564.1, from coordinate 83,473,505 downwards.
TGTTGTATGTTTTATAATTTGTTAAGTTTTATATCCAATTTCAAGACTTTTGAATCTCTATTAGATAAGGAGAGAGTGTATTATAAGTATGTATTATGGATGACTGAGTCGACTTTTAAGTAAAGCCTCTTGAATTTCTTAAAGTTCTAAAAGACTATAATAACAATTTAGGGGTGCCTGGGTGTCTCAGTTGGTTAAGCAGCTGCCTTCAGCTCAGGTCATGATCTCAGGGCCCTGGGATTGGGCACTTAATGAGGCTCCCTGCCTGGGGGGAATCTGTTTCTCTCTCTCCCTCACCTTACCCTGCTTGTATGTTCTCTCTCTCTCTCTCAAATAAATAAAATCTCAAAAAAAACCCACACAAAACCAAAAAAGCCATCAGGGAGATTCAAATTAAAACCACACTGAGATATCACCTTATATCAGTTAGAATGGCCAAAATTAGCAAGACAGGAAACAATATGTGTTGGAGGGGATGTGGAGAAAGGGGAACCCTCTTACACTGTTGGTGGGAATGCAAGTTGGTACAGCCTCTTTGGAGAATAGTGCGGAGATTCCTCAAGAAATTAAAAATAGAACTTCCCTATGACCCTGCAATTGCACTACTGGGTATTTACCCCAAAGATACAGATGGAGTGAAAAGAAGGGCCATCTGTACCCAAATGTTTATAGCAGCAGTGGCCACAGTCGCCAAACTGTGGAAAGAACCAAGATGCCCTTCAACGGACGAATGGATAAGGAAGATGTGGTCCATATATACTGTGGAGTATTATTCCTCCATCAGAAAGGATGAATACCCAACTTTTTAGCAACATGGACAGGACTGGAAGAGATTATGCTGAGTGAAATAAGTCAAGCAGACAGAGTCAATTATCATATGGTTTCACTTATTTGTGGAGCATAACAAATAATATGGAGGACATTGGGAATTAGGAGAAGGGAGTTGGGGGAAATTGGAAGGGGAGGTGAACCATGAGAGACTATGGACTCTGAAAAACAATCTGAGAGGTTTGAAGTGGTGGGGGGGTGGGAGGTTGGGGCAACCAGGTGGTGGGTATTCGAGAGGGCACGGACTGCATGGAGCATTGGGTGTGGTACAAAAACAATGAATACTGTTAAGTTGAAAATAAATTTAAAAAAATATTTAAAAATAATAATAAAATAAATAAAATTTAAAGATAAAAAAAAAGGAACTATATAACAGATTTATTATTCTTTCTTGCCTGGAAAATCCATTAAATTTATAGAATATGAAAAATCTTTTAAAATCCTGGTCTTCAGTTAGTAGGTCTACAGTTAAGATCAAAGAAAAGATAGGCAGGGGCGCCTGGGTGGCTCAGTGGGTTAAATCCTCTGGCCTTTGGCTCAGGTCATGATCTCAGAGTCCTGGGATCGAGCCCCACATTGGGCTCTCTGCTTGACAGAGAGCTTGCTTCCTCCCTCTCTCTTTCTGCCTGCTTGTGATCTCTGTCAAGTAAATTTAAAAAAAAAAAAAATCTTAAAGAAAAAAGAAAATATAGGCAATTTATTACCATTATATTTCTTCTTAAGGTAAATCTTACATATGGTTAAATGAACAGATTATAAACATATAATTCAATTACTTCACAAATATACACATTTGCATAACAGACACCCCATCAGATATGCAGATTTCAATCTCCTCAGAAAATTCCCTTGGCTTCCCTAGCAGTCAATTTCACCTTTCCAGTTATTCACTGTTCTGACTTCTATCCCAATAAATTTGTTTTAGCTGTTCTTAAACTAAAAATTAAAGAAAGGAAGAAAAAGAGAAGGAATCCTATAGTATTGTCCTCAACATCGTTGTTCCTTCTTTCAACATAGTGTTTTGAAACTTATCAATGTCATGTATATCAGTAGTCATTGTTTCGATTTATATCATTTTATAAATATACTAGTGTTTATTCCCATGTTGATGGACATTTTGGTCAATTACATTTACATTTACTTGTACATTCATATGTACACATGCTGTCAGTGAGGTCATGGGGGATAAATGTTTAAATTTATAAGAGGTTAATCTTTTTATACTTCTCTAAGAAAAGAATAAAACTTCCAATTGCTTTAATATTGCAACCAACCCATGATTTTGTCAGGTTTTGAAAGATTTTTATTTATTTATTTGACAGACAGAGATCACAAGTAGGCAGAGAAGCAGGCAGAGAGTGAGGGGAAAGCAGGCTCCCCGCTGAGCAGAGAGCCTGACGTGGGGCTTGAACCCAGGACCCTGGGATCATGACCTGAGCTGAAGGCAGAGGCTTTAATCCACTGAACCACCCAGGCACCCTGGTTTTGTCAGGTTTTTAAATGTTAATCATTCATGTGGTTTTGAAGTAGTATCTATCTTCATTTTAATTTGCATTTCTCTAAAATTTGATGATTTTGAGAAATATTTTATGTGCTTGCTCTCCATTCATATCTTATTTTTTGAATTATTCACACATTTTCTCCTTTGTTGTTTTGTCTTCTTCATTTTTTAAAAACAAAACTTTACGTATTCTAGATCCATGTCTACTGTTATATGTATGTATTTTTTATATTTTCTCCCAGTCTGGATTGCATTTTCATTTCCTTGTCTTTTGATGAGCAGAAATGTTAAGTTCTAAAGAAGTCTAAGTTGTTGCTTTATTATTATTTGTGGTCATCAGTTATTTATCCTCTGATATAACCTTTTGCCTTCCCTGGTTTGATGAAGATATTTGTTCTGTGTTGTCTTCTAGAAGCTTTATAGATTTACCTTTAGTATTTAAGTTTACATTTTCTAATTACTTTGTTATATGTTAGGAAGAATGGGTCCGGACTTCATTTTTTCCCATGTGTTTATCCAGTTTTTCAGCCCCATTTGTGGAAAGGTTGTTCTTTCCCACATTAAATTTTCTTGCTTTCATGATCATAAATATAATGGCTGTATATGGGCATCTTTTTTTCAAGTTTCTACTATGATAGATTGAACAATATATTTATATACAAACACAGCAAGCCTTTTTCAGTGTTGCTCTCTGCAAGGTCTACTCACATAGTGTGAGTCTTTCAACTTTGTTCTAGTTTTTATAGATCACTCTAATTATTTAGTTTTTTTTTTTTTTTTGCTTTAATCAGCTTATGGAGCTGATTAAAAAAAAAATCCTGTTCAGTTATAGATTCGCATTTAGATAAATTTATAGATCATTTAGGAGAAAGTTAACATCTTAAAAATAATGTCTTCCAACCCAACATGGAATATATCTCCACTTATTTAGATTTTCTTTCATTTCACTCATTGGTAACTTAATTTTAAATGCAGTATAGTTTTCTGTGCAAATTATAAATCTCACACATCTTTAATTTATTAATCAGTGTTTCATGTGTTTTGATATTGTTGTAAATATTATAGATTTTAAAATTATTTTTTACTTGTTTGTTAGTAGTTTATAAAGATATAAATGATTTTTGTATACTTGCTACTGACCTGATATTTCCAGAATGTAGTTAAGAGCAAGATGGTCAAAGACCAGAGGAGGGCGTTTCTGATCACTCACAGTATCCTGACTTGCAGGACTCCCTGGATTCTTAATTTTAAGTCTAAGCTGTTTTGTATAATTTTTTTTGGATTATCACAGTTAACCCCCCAATAGTATGTCAGTTGTACTTCTACTTCCCACTTCTTGTCCTTTATGGGTTTTTTTAATGCATTTTCTTTATATGTTATAAACCCTGTAATACATTGATACTATCTTTGAACAATTAATCAGTGGTCTTTAAAGTGATTTAAAAAATTAAAAAGCCCCTTTGTGTGTATTTACCCATGTATCGTCCCTTTGCTCTTCATTTCTATTCTAGATGCAAGTTTGCCTGTGATATCATTTCCTGTCAGCCTGAAGAAATTCCTTTATCAGTTCTCCAGGCTTAAATTACAGTTTAAATATGCTGGCAATAAATTCTCTCCGCTATAGTTTTTTTCTGAAAAAGAATCATTTTGCCATTAACTTTTGAAAGATGTATTTCGAGAGGAGAATTCGGGGTTGACCGCTGCGCATGTATGTTTCCTCACATTACTTAAAGCATGTTTCTCCATGTTTTCAGATTTGCAGAGACTTTGTATATCTGGAAAAGTTATTTCACCCATGTCTTTGAGAGATATTGCCTCCAGGTAAAGAATTCTAAGTTAACAATTCCAGCTTTCTTCTAGTAGCTAAAAAATGTTGCGTATATGCGTGAATTTCAGTTACTGCAGTTTGGTTAGATAACATGCCTCTCAACAACACACTTAAACTTTCAGTTACCACAATATACTAACTGTGAGTAATACATAAGGTATAAATATTGCTTCTCCTTCTTCGTACACATGTAACTATGTAAATAACAGCATCATGATTGGTGTTCAATCACGTCACGGATTTCAAATTCTGCTGGTGGCTGACACTGTGCGTTTGTTACTCATTTCAAACACAGAGAGAAAAAAAGTGTGCGTTTTGTCCCTAGTGTCTCCCAGCGATACACCTATCTGATATTTTAAAACAATGGGGAATCAAAAGAGGAAATTGGCCAACAAAGATGGAAGTGCAGCAAAGAAATGAAAAGTGATAGAATGTTGCAAGTGAAATTCAAATGAAACATACAATGAGTCATGGAAGAAAGAGCTGATTTGGGGATGTTGACACTGATGTTATTTCAAAGACTCTAGATATGCAGCTAGAGGAATTTAAAAAAGCCAATTTACTGATGTAATGAAGAAACCGTTTTTGACAAAAAGGATGATGTCCCACAGGAAGTGATGTCAGCACTGCTTTCTGTTTGTTGATTCTTATTTTTAGTGGCTTCTAACTAAATATAATCTTATGATTGTAATAAAAATTTTATTACTCTGTCACTGTGCAGAAAATACAATTCCTTTTATTTATTTCTAGAATATGACCATTTAGAAGAAATTTTAAATACATCAAACCAGATATACAGTTTTTGGTGTGGACTAAGATGATTTTTATATGCATGAAATAATCTTTCTACAGCGAAAACAACTTTTCTATGACCCTCCAAGCAGAATCAGCTCTTTTCTCCTTCATGGTCATTTTGGTAAGTGCTGTCCTTCATTCATAAATCTTTTGTTGTAATAATGGCTTATCAAATCACTTGTTCACCTCTGCATGTTAAATATGTCTTTGTTAGTCAGGGGCTGTGACTTTAAATTACAAATTATCTTTGATTTACATTTTTTTCCCTGAAACCTTGCTGTGTGAAATGCGCTTTTTTTCTGTATTTTACTGTACATTTTGGTTTGTTAATTTTACTGAGTGTGCGTGTTTCATTAGGACTAGAAGCATAAAAGAAAAGAAAAACAAATGTGTTATTCATTTTTTCACAGAATCTTCTGAAGGGAAATTTTGGATAACATTTTTTTTAAAGATTTTATTTATTTATTTATTTATTTATTTGACAGAGATCACAAGTAAGCAGAGAGGCAGGCAGAGAGAGAGGAGGAAGCAGGCTCCCCGAGGAGCAGAGAGCCCAATGTGGGGCTCGATCCCTGGCCTCTGGGATCATGACCGGAGCCGAAGGCAGAGGCTTTAACCCACTGAGCGACCCAGGCGCCCTTGGATAACATTTTTAAGGAAATTCTTATTCAGATAGGATAGTGGTAAAGAACATTCATTCATTCATTCATGCATTCATTTACTTGTTTTGGAGAAAGAGCATGAGAGAGTGAGAGCAGGGGCGGGTCGCGACAGAGGGAGAGGGAGAGAGAATAAGCAGGACCCATGCTGGGAGCTCTACCTCATGGAGTTAGGATCTGAGCCTAAATCAAGAGTCTGACACTTAACTGACTGAGCCACCCAGATGCCCTGGTAAAGACACACTTTAATTAGAAGAAACCCAATTATAAGTTGGGAGCCACAGTCAGACGACATATTTTCATAAGTAAGATTTGTTTGTCTGCTAAAAATTCTATAAGAATTATGGCTTTGTCATTTATATTTTTAGAAAGGAGGTCCGTTTTTCTTATGCATAGGAGATTTGCATTTTTTTTCACAACAGCCTCTTATTAACATTTCTGGTGTCCAGAAATACTTATCTTTAAATGATTCCAGAGGGAATGGGGAACCAACTAATGAGTATTGAAAGTTCCCTTCGGGGGCTTTCAGTGCAAACTTTTTAACAGGTACGCAGTTGAACATCTTAATGACTGCTCTCAGCAAAAACATTTCAGATGGCTTAGTTTAATCAAACCTAGGAAATTCCAAATCATATAATAACAATAGGGAATGCTGTACCTAACTACAGGATATGTTATAAAAAGATGACAATTTTCTGCATGCTTGTCTTAAAGATTTGTGCCTGGAGTAACAGCCAGATTTCCCAACATTTCTTTATTTAACTCATTCTGTTTGCAGTGCTGGCGGATGGAGAATATACACAGGAAAATAGATGTGGATTCTGTTCCCATTAAGGATTTTGATTATATGATGGTGTAAGGTGTGAAGTAATAAGGGTTACAAGAGGTATATTAACAAAGTAGTATGGAAAATTAGAAAAAAAATAAGTGAAGTCTGATGATAAGTAAAAAAAAAAGGCTTTGTAGAGATGTTTGAACTTCTTCAAAACAGTAAGGCGGAAGAATGTTAAAAGATAACAGAAACCTGATCCAAGACCAATGTGAAAATGGGGGAAATAGTAAACTAAGGTAGGTATAGGTACCAGACAATAGAGAACGTTGACCTGCCACTCCTGCCCTCAGAGAAAGCACGTATTAAGGGAATAAAGAACATACCTGAAAATTTAGGTAGGAATCAGACTGTGGAAGAACTCCATCTTCTATATGTCTTAGGGATTTGGACTTGATTCAAGAAAGGCTAGATCAGGGGTGCCTGGCTGGCTCTGTCAGTAGAGCTTGTGACTCTTGATCTCAGGGCTGTGAGTTCAAACCCGATGTTGGGTGTAGGGATTACTTAGAAAAAGTGGGGAAAAAAAGGGAGGGGGGAGATAGATGGACTGACTTTTGAGCTGGGAAGTGCTATATTCAGAACCATGCTTTAGAAAACGGAATCGAAACCATTGTAGAGGACATTGTAAAAGACGACAACTGGATAGATTGAGATCACACTTTTCTATGTGGACTTTATGTTATCATTCATTTTCTAACATTTTTTTTTTTAAGATTTTATTTATTTGACAGACAGAGATCACAAGTAGGCAGAGAGGCAGGCAGAGAGAGAGGAGGAAGCAGGCTCCCTGCTGAGCCAAGAGCCTGATGTGGGGCTCGATCCCAGGATGCTGAGATCATGACCTGAACCGAAGGCAGAGGCTTTAACCCACTGAGCCACCCAGGTGCCCCCATTTTCTAACATTTTTAAATCTTCATTGGTTCAAACGCCATTAGAATAGAAGTTGGCAGTTCATAATTAAACTGCTGGGTTTTTTTTCCCTCTCTTTACATATTTGATTAAGGAAAAGAAATGCGGACCTATAGAGCTGTTTTATTGTTCTGGTAGGAGAATAAATCCTATGCAAGACATCAGAGAGGATCCCAAAGATTGGCCCTCGGCCGTGCCATTCCAGCCTCTGAACACAGCCGGACTCTGCAGGGACAGCCGCAACCAGTTCCTTCGCACATCCCGGTAGGAGAGGGAAGCTATGAGAATATGAGCCCCAGAATCACAGCACACACAGTTCGAGCCCATTCCAGTAACCTGGAGTACTTTCGTCCAGTTCTAGCACGCCAGAAGACTACTCTTGCTGTCAAGATGATCAATAAGCCTTGATGTCCCACATGTTTTTCATATCTAACGTGCTTTATCCGGACATGAACACCGCAGGGAAATAAAGCTGCAGTAAGCGTAAAATAGATCCGCTCACCCACTGGTAGGAGCAAATTTCTCATCAACACAAAGGCACACAATGACCACCATCGCAGCCACCCTGTGAGTCATATATCCAAGGGGCCCAGATGAGTCTTTCTTCCCAAGTTCATCATCTTTCTTCTCACAATGAATCAGATTTTGTCAAGTGCAGGATCATTTACTCCAACATCATTTTCATTAAACGGCTGTATGAAAAGTGATAATCTCCCCAAATACGTCATTTTAACCTTTAATCGATGTTAAATAAAGTTAAACAAATGCATGATAGTAATTTCTCCATCTTTTCACAGGATACTCATTCTAAGCTATTCCTGCTTTGTTATTTGCACCATTTCATTTAAAACCAAGCAGTATTTCTTCCCCATTGTAAGTCATGCACCTTGGACTTAGGAGTCCAATTTCTCCATGAGTCATGCCCTTTGCCAGCCTGTAAATCAAGAATTTTTTTTTTCTGGGAAGAATTACACTGAACTGCACAGATTAGAAATCAAGTTTCCTCAATCTTCAATAGGTACACGCCTAATTATTTTAAACTATTCTTTAACTTTGAATCTCATTCCCTGGCTCATGGTAGAGCCGATTATCACACATACCATCTTTTTATGCTAACGTCAGAATATATATGAAGGTTGGGTGAGAGCAACGTCTGCTATATGGGAGGCTTTGGGTGTGTCTGATCTTCTGGGAAATACACATTCTCACACCACAAGTTACCTGAGAAACAGGAGGAAATTTTTCTGTGCAATTCTGAGAAATAAGAATATGAACTACTATCCAGTGAAATTTGAGTATGGACTCAGTTCTAACTAGAAGCAGAGTGAGACTTTTTCTTAATAGTGAAGAGAATATTGCAGTGCTTCATTAGGTGTTATATGAAAAAATATGTTATTAAACATATATAACTAGTATACAGTAAATATTTTTTAACTCTGAGTTAGGTCTTTGTGGATTATCTTTATATAAAAATACCCCACCAGCTATTGGTGTGTATAGAGTATTTATGTCTTTCTTTTTTATGCCATTTTTATGCCAAAAAAAGAATATTTATACCACTCTTAACAATTTCATAGTACAAATATTTTCCATGAGAATTTATAAATTATTCATATTTTAGTGATGTTATAAAACACAAATAAAGAGCTTTTGTAATGTCTCACGAAGTATTAATCACAGAGCCAGATATAAAAAATTTTTTTTTGTAAAAATAACTTAATTCTTTATATTTTTCTTAAATAAGAAATATACTTATAAATAGCCTATCCAATTTTGGTAATATTTGATTAAAGTTTTTTAAAGTTTGCTAAGCTTATCCCTCAATATCCTCCAATGTAGTTTTTTACAAAAATTAATTTTACTTCCACTTCTGGCCATGATAGGATCAGAGACGTGTCGAACTATCCCATGACAAGCAACTAAATACTGGACAAAATAGGTTAAATAGCTTCTTATCCCACACTATAGATATTGATAATAAATTCTTTAGGATTGTAATCACTGAGAAATGGGAAATAAAATAAGATCACTTTATTGTTGCCTTGGGATTCTGCCTGGAGGCAGTGACTTTAACACACACACACACACACACAAATAAGTTTATTTCTATATTTCTTTCATTTTATTATTATTTTTTATGATGGAATTATTTTACAAATTTACATCATTTCATTTACTTTCCATCAAAACTGTCAAATACTATTTTACATGAAACCTCTGTATATTAAAGAAATTAAATAGAAGTATTGCTTTTACCAGAAGGGAAAAGGAAGCTATTACTTTTTTTACCCTCAGCACATTCTGTATGGTAGCTGATAATAGATCTCTAGAAAATATGGGCGAAAACTGTAAGGCAGTAAATTTGTGGCAGCGGATTTAGTCAGGTTTCAAAATCTTGGTTGCATGCCTTGTTTATAGATTCTTTCTATAGAATATTCCAAATTAAATTGTGAAATTTAATTATGCAATATCAAATTGAAACACAGACATACATGTTATGTGATTGAGGCTCTGTCCATGTCACCACTGAGATTTCAATGAGTCTTTATATTTGACATTAGTCAATCTGTTTTAACAAAACTTAGCCCAACCATTGGAGCCATATGACTTCTTGGAATATATGTGCTTTGCCTTGAATATGGTTAAGACTGATAAACCAGGTTTACCATTTTGGGGTGAAGGGTATTTTCTGTACCTAATTAGTATTGTCCTGCAAATACAGCCCTCATTGTTGATGTTTATTTTTGGTCTGAATTATCATAATAAATTATGATTACTTGAGCATTCAGATTTAAGTAGATGATTAATGTAGAATCTATTTAAAATGATGGATTAGGGTGCTCTGTAATGATAGTCTTTTATCATCATGATTTATCACATCTTTCCACTAATATAGTCAACCTTTAAAAAATTTATAACTTTTAGACAAAAAGTATGCATTTTTATCATTTTCAAACAAAAAAAGCATCTTTTAAAAATTAAGTACACATTTTAAGCTATCAAAAACTACAGTGGCTTGCCTTGAATAGAGTTGTCATTCATTGAATAATTCCATTGTTTTCCTTTTAATATTCTTGAGATTTCAGTAAGAAATGAAAGGGTTTATAATTCATTTTAAGTATACATGCAGGAATGTTTACTTTAAAATTATTGTTCTGTTCCTTACTATTTTGTCTAAAGTATCTTTGAAAACCAAAGTAGACATTCTATATTTATTCTAATAGTAAATTATGCAATAAGAGAATTTTTAACTTGCATGAACTATATCCATCGTTCTGTCTGGATGCTCTTGGTAGGAAAATAGAAAAAACTTAAATAGCTTGAGTTGCATTCATTCAGAACCCACACCTTGGCTGATATTAATTCTACTTATTGGGAAGTGTTTCACATCTCCTTGGGATACTGGTGCCTATTTATTAATTGTGGATCTCAAAGTGCCCAACTTCCTTTAAAAAAAAAAAAAGACATACTAAAACAGTAATAGAACATTAGCTTAACACATCCTGGACATAGTAAATGTTTCTCCTTAAAAAAATAAAACAACACTACTTATTTATGGCGCTAGACCTGAGGAGGAGGAAAAAAAAAAAGTACTCAAAAATGTCTTGGTTACTTTACCTTCCCTTAGATAATATTTAATAATGATGGTAATCAGGCCATGCCTGTCAATTCCCAGATAGATCTTTTATGTCTTTTTTTATTCTCCTTTTTTATTTACATACTTTTCTATTGCTTGGACATTTTTTCAGTCAATATTCTAAGCTTACTTTTGGGGTTTCACAGTCACCCTCCTGTACTCCAAAAAAGCTAATGGATGAAATTGTGTCATCTTTTTTTAATTCCAAAAGGCAAATTATCTTGTCCCTCTTTCATCTATCTTACCAAGTGACCTGTTTAAGAGCTCGTCTTGTATTCTCTTGTGATGGGCCCATCGATGGTCATTTTCCTTGGTTTGCTCCTTGGAACTGAGGTCTATGTGTCAGGACCCGAATGAGGAGTCAGGCTGATGAGCGGGGCGAGGATGTGGTTTCCCTGTGTGCTGGTGGTTTCACAGAGGGCCAGTTGGAAGAACACAAGGCTACCTCTCTGTTGATCAGGAACATTTGAGGGTCAGGGTCTGACTCCCTCACAGTAGACAAAGACCAGAAAAATCAAGCAACGTCAGATTCCTCCCAGGAGTTGTGGTGGTCGGGGCATCTATTAGGGGTCTCTGGAGGCCAATCACCAATTTTCTCATTCCATTTCTTTTCCTCAAATGCTGCTTCCTAGATGCCCAAGCTAAACATCTGTAGTTGTCCTTACAGAGGTAGCCAGAATTTGTTTTTTTAAGAGAGAAAGAGAGAGAGAAAATGTGTGATCACATAAAGGACAGGGAAAGGAGCAGAGGGAGGCAGAGAGAATCCCAAACAGGCTGCACTCTCAGCGTGAAGCCTAATGCGGGGCTTGATCTCGGCACTCTGACATCATGACCTGAGCTCAAACCAAGAGTCAGAAGCTTAACCACCTGAGCCACCCAGTCACCCCCCGAAGTAGCCAGAGTTTTATTCATCTAACCCTGTTTGCCAAGTAGCTCCACCAAGATCCTGATATGAGAATGGTAGATGGAGTCCAGATTCTCTTAAGGTAGCCTTTTCTCTCTTATTATTTTAAAATATATGAGAATGCATGAGATTTCTGAGAGTGTAACACAATTAAAAATAAGATATCTAGGTTTAAGTTTACTTACAATTATATTACTTGACAGAAAGGTAAAATGTAATATTCTAAATGGCCTTATTTCCTTTTTAGATGCATAATTTTTGTTTAAGTTTAAATTCAATAGGGATTTAATAAATGTTAAATGCGGTACTTATAGTACTTGATATTAAGAAAACCAGTTAAATTATCATTTTTACATATGAACAACTGATTTGTAGTTCAATTTTTAAAGATGAAAAAACTGTATTTATATTCCTAAGGTATTGAATTATCAGAATACTGGAAAAAAAAACACTTCAAAAATCAGGCAGTACCCAGTAAGTTTTAAGATGTAGCTATAACCAAGCTACCAGATGGCATGATTACAAGAAGTAATCAAAATTTTATGAGCATGTAGTTGGAACTTTAGGAGCTGTTCTATTGCTATAATGGTGCTGGAGATTTTAGTGAACTGTTAATTATGGTTTTGAAAATAAATTAATTTTAGAGAATCATGGAATTTTTCCCTGAGGGCCGAGGCTTAATCTCATAGTAGAATACAACGTTAAAACATCATTCTATATGATATCAATAATGTCTTTATTTGGGAAAAAGGAGTAAATTTAATGCCTCAATATGAATTAAGAGATCATCTCTCTTTGAAATGGTGCTCTAGTCCCTAGATGCTTGTTGTATCATGATATATGATGGTCTCACTGTTAATTACTAAGGCATTAAAGGATATGGGAGTAGAGAAATGAGTCATGTCTTATGTGGGGACTCGTCGTCCCCAGGCTGTCCTTCCCTGCTCAGGAGCCCTATTATTTTCTCCAGTTCCACGCGTGGCCTCAGGCAGTTTGGCAGGTGCTAAGCTTACAGTCAAGGTTAAACATCTTCACCAGTGCCCTGCAACTGCCGTCCGCTGACATGAGTAACCCAATTCGTTAATTTTATACTCATTTAGTGCCTCATTTTGGAATAAAGTCCTTATATATGAGTTGCTGATAGCAAAATCTTTTCTGTCTTTAACAAATTAGTCAGTCAGACTAAAGTTCCTATCAGCATAGCGACCCTTAGGACTACATGCTTTTTGTATTAGTACATTCACTGGGAGTTTTCTATTGCTTAATTTCTACAACTGTTCCTATTGTAAAATACCTCCCTCAAGGGCTAACGGAGGAAATTTCTGGGAAGCCAATACAAAGGATCACCTTTCAGGTAGGATAGATCTTCACAACGCTATTTTGAGAATACTCCAGACTTTGTGTTCAATATTTTCTCTCTCCAGAAACTCTAAAAACAATGGCAGAGGGGGAGAGAGAGAGAGAGAGAAAGGGAAGACAGAAGGGGAAACGCATGCGTAGCTGTTTGTACAAAAACACACAAACATACAAAATGGCAACATAAACCTGTCTTCTTGGTTTCTTTACTTCCAAGCTTATGACTGTATTTTCTCCACCCAACTTTATCATCTACTCCTAAGCCCTCCCTTAGCCTTTATATTTTATAGTAACTAAACCATTCACTCCCGCCCCCCCCCCTTTTTTTGTTTCAATCACCACATTATCTGACTCTCTCTTTGCTTTCCTGACCACTGATCCTGGAACTGATCCATGGCAGAGAATAATATGCGTCGATCTGAATGTGCTGTGAGTTCCAGGTGTGTCTGAGTGAGAAACATCCAGAACAGCGGCGGTTGAATAGGTGGCTTCGCTCTCCTTAGTGTGGATGAAGAGCATTTAGTCAGATGGAGGATTTAACTAGGACAAAAGGCAGAGGAAACAGGAATTCATCCCTTTGTTCTGTCTCACTATTTTAATGGGACATCTTGTTTCATCTTCTACCTTTGGTCTGGGGTTTACACCATCAGTTCCCCTGGTTTTCAGAGGATTTTCTCTTAAGATTTCCCCTATTTTCTCCTGTTATCAGCCCTATCTATCTATGTATCTATCAAGTTACAGGTATAGGTCCAGGTATAGAAAGATATAGGTATATACATCTATGCACACCTGAACATATGCATATAGAAAGATGTAAGTATAGATATGACAAGTTATATATCAGGTTATAATATAACTAGATTTTTATAAAAAAAAGAAAATCAAAATCAAAACCGTGTAGATCCCATGCCCTTCCACTCACCCCTGACTCTTCTCTCTTCTTTACAACCAAACTAAAAATCATCGTGGAAACTTGGTACACTAATCCCACAACTCACACACTTCTCAGACTACCCTCTTTTCCTTTTTTTTCACTGAAACGGTACGTGTAAGCCATCATCAAAACCTCTATGACGTCAAAACCACAACCTTTCTTAATACTATTTTTTTTTTTTTAAGATTTTATGTCTTTGAGAGAGAAAGCAAGCACAAGCAGGCAGCGGGGCAGAGGAAGCGGGAGAAGATGCTCCCTCCTAAGCAGGGAGCCTGATGCGGGGCTCGATCGCAGCACCCTGAGTGAGATCGTGACCTGAGCCGAAGGCAGCTGTTTCTCCAGCTGAGCCGCCCTCACCTGAGCATTTCATCTGCCTTTTTCTCTGAGCTGCTGCTCCTGCCTCACAAAATGCTCCTTCTGTTTTCCTCACTGCTTCCATTCCTGACTTGAAGAAATGGCCTGAAGAAGTACTGACTCTTGTAACTCTTCTCTTTTCTATGTACACATATTTTCTGAATAATTTCATCCAGTGCCATGGCTTTGACTATAGCTTTGGTGCTGACAACTGCCAAGTAGGCGTTCCAGGCTCCATCTCTCCCCTCCGAAGATGTGCTGTAATGTTTTACCCGCACAGAGGCAGTAAGGTATATTCCGGCCAGAGTGTGACCCTCCGGTTTTAGATGAAAAGAGAAAGGATGAGAAATTAAAGTTACAGACATGTGCCAAAGAGCTGATACCGGAAGGAAACCGGTCTGAAGCCCAAGTCTCGCGCTGCCGGTTGATTAGATTACATGACTTTGTTCACGTTTGGTGCCGTTCAAGTATACATTTTTTAAAAATTCTGTAAGTACTATTGAATACTGTACTCTGAACTCGTTCATGGGAAATTCACAAGTGTCTGTCACTCTTACTTACCTTCTGTATTTAGTGAAATTCAGATAATGAAGGTAATGCTTACAAAAATAAACAAGATTTTTAATGTGGTTAGAGAAATCAAAGCCATCCATTTCCAAGAAACCGTCTGGTTCCTGTGCCGCAGTCCTCGCTGGTGCACTTCTCACACTCCCAGCCATGGCGCTAGACTCGGTCCCTGATGTGGCCGGGCAGACTCTGAAGATAACCTCTGGTGAAGTGTCAGAGATAAGGGGCTTCCTGCTTACTCCTCCTGGCGCCCCTCCATTTACTCAGGTGACCTTACTAAAAGGCATTTGCTGTCTTCCATTTTCGATGTGTATCCTTACTCAGTGTTTGTCTCACAACTTGCTGGAAAACATGAGGCAATTACTCAAGCCGTGTCAGTTTGTCAGGAAGGAAACCAATGAGTGATGCACTTTCCGTGACAAGAGCAGATGTGATTCGGAGAATACACCTATTGATAAAAGCAGTAGGAAAATGAAGATATAATAGCTAAGGTTACTCTCACCCACTCTTCAAAAATTATGAAATCCAGGCCATTTCAGACAAGTTGAAAAAATGGCAGTAAAGGAGATATTTCAGAGCCTATTTCCCCCCTAGATGTCAAGGAATACAGTATCTCTTAATGACACATTTATCTCTAGAGGAAATATTGCTGCTTCTATCTAAAGGGCTAAGTGATTTTAAAAATAATTAAACTTTTAATTTCAGAATAGCTTTCAATTTCCAGAAAAGTTGCAAAGATATTACAGAAAGTCTCTGTGTATCTCTCACCAACTATCTTTACTGTTAATGCATTCTACTATTATGGCACAGTTTTTGAGACAAAGAAACCAACTTTGGTGCCCTACTATTAACTATATTGAGATTTCCTCAGTTTGTCCCGGAAGTCCTTTTTCTGTTCCAGGACACCACATTTCAGTTAGTTGTCATGTCTTCTAAATTTTTTTCTGGTCTATGAAAATGTCTTAGATTTTCTTTATTTTTGATGACCCTGGCAATCTCGAGGAGTATTCCCAGATATTTTGTAGAATGCCCTTCTGTTTGGCTTTTGGCTTTGTCTGATGTCTTTCTCATAATCAGACAGGGATTGTGTGTTTGAGGGGTGGAAGACCCCCACATTATATCAAGAGCTTACCATCACCTTGGTTTATCTCTGCTGATGAGCACCTTGATCACCTGATTGCATTAGTATTTGTCAAGTATTGCTGCTGTAAATTTACTTTTTTTTCTTACCTTGCTACTGTTTGAAAGTAGAGAGACTCTCTCTTTTTATTAATTGTATTAGATTCATTAAAGGCACAAAGGTATCACAGGATAAGTAGGACACCCACATAACACAGCAGGTTAAGGCTCTATGTATTGAGACGGCTTCCCTGATGGTTCCTGCTATAATAAATCTCATTGCTCCTGGGAGGTAGATGCTACTACTACCTGTAGCTAAAACTTTCCTTTTTTTTTTTTTTTTTTAGAAAAGACAGTTTTTCCACTGGAAGAAC
Organism: Mustela nigripes; assembly: GCF_022355385.1. NCBI lineage: Eukaryota > Metazoa > Chordata > Mammalia > Carnivora > Mustelidae > Mustela > Mustela nigripes. The sequence continues at coordinate 83,456,911 of NC_081564.1, read as the reverse complement.
CGGGAAAATTCATTAATTTCCCCACTAAAATTAGCACAAAATAGTCTATTTTCTATATTTGCTCTTCTTTTTTTTAGGCTCTTTAGAACAGCTCTGTCCCAAACTGTGTCTCATGGAACACTGGACTGTAAGAAGCAGGTGTTTCATGAGAATAGTTTCATGTTAAGTAAATTTGGAAAAGGCGTGATTAAAAGGGGAAAAGTTCATGTACCACAAAGCATTCACAGTTTTTAAAATGGTGATGTACATTGTTCATATACAATGATGTTACATTATGTTGTATTTCCCAATCTTGTGGCTATGACATTAAAGCTCCTATAAGGTACTGTTTTTAGGAAGCAGTTTTTGTGAAAAATTTTTATGGAGATAAATTGGATAATTCAACCAAAAACATTTTGAAACAGCAATGCAGTTCAACTTGAAGACATGTAACATATGCACATTTAAGAATCTGAATGATCTTTATATAATTTCTTTCCAACTCTATAATTGAAATGTATAATTTTTAATACATCTAGCCAAATGTCACTGTATTTTTTTTAAATATAGAACTTTAAAATAGGGTTTTCGTTTTCAGAGTGGTTTTTGGTTTACAGCAAACTTCAGCAGAAAGCCCAGAGATCCCATGTAATGTCTGGCTACCACTCCCCCTACTCGGCACACAAGCTTCCCCAAGAGTAACATCTCATTCCAGAGTAGTGTGTTTCTTAAAATTGGCGAACCTACGTTGCCAGGTTGCTATAACCCCAAACCCACAGATTGTAGTACAGTTTACTCTTGGTGTTATACATTCTTTTTTTTTTTTTTTGACAAATGTATAATGTTATGTATCCACCTAATTATGGTATCATAATTAGGTTTCAGCGTCCTAAGAATCTTCTGAGCTTTGCACTTTTCCTCCCCCTCTCCCTCCAATCCATGACAACCAGTAGTTTTGGGGTTTTTCTTTCTGTCTCTAAAGAGTTGTCTTCTTTAAAAATGTCATAAACTTGGAATCATAAATATGGATCTCTTTAAGGATGGGTTCTTTCACTTAGTAATATACATGCAAGTTTCCCCAATTTTTTTTTTTCTTAAGATTTTATTTACTTATTTGACAGAGAGACAGAGAGGGCACGCAAGCATGGGGAGAAGCAGGCAGAGGGAGAAGCAGGCTCCCCCTGAACAAGGAGCCCGATGTGAGGCTCCATCCCAGGACCCTGGGATCATGACCTGAGCTGAAGGCAGTCACTTAATGACTGAGCCACCCAGGCCCCCGCCCCCGCCCATGTCTTCTTATGGCATGATAGTTTATTTCCTTTTTGCTCTGAATAAATTGCCATTGTACACATGTGCTATAGTTTATTTACTTGTAGACATTTTGAAGAAAACCTTGGTTGTTTCCAAGTTTTGGCAATTATGAATAAAGCTGATATAAATGTTCATTTTCAGGTGATTTTTTTTTCTTTTTTGGTGGACGTCAGTTTTACCTCATTTGAGTAAATACTCTAATTGCAGAATCATATGGTAAGCGTATATTTAGTCTTGTTAGAAACCTCCAACAGTTTTTTTAAAGTGATTATAGAATTTTACATTCCTACCAGAAACCAACGAGTGTATCCATTGTTTAGTATCCTTGTCAACATTTGTTGTTGTTAGTGTTTTGGATTTTGGATGTTTCAGTAGGTGTAGAGTGGTATCTCATTGTGGTTTTAATTTGCATTTCCCTGATGGCATAGGGTATGGAACAGCTTCTCATGTTTATTTGCCGTCTGTCTGTCTTGTGTGGAGGAGTGTTTGTTTAGATCTTCTGTCTATTTTTAAATCAGGTGGTCTGTTTTCATATTGTTGAGTTTTAAGTGTTCTTTGTATATTTTGTATAACAGTCCTTTATCATATGTCTTTGGTAAAATTATTCTCCCAGTCTGTGGCTTACCTTCTAATTCTTTTGCAGAGCAGAGTTTTTAATTTAGTTTAATTTTTTAAAGATTTATTGATTGATTGTTTTCAGAGAGAGAGAGAGACGGAGACAGCGAACAAGTATGAACAGGGGGAGAGGCAGTGGAGGGAGAGAGAGAGAATCCTTGAACAGGCTCACTTCTCAGTGCATAACCCCAGGGAGGGCTCGAACTTAGGGCCCCAACATCATGGCCTGAGCCGTAATCAAAATCTGGCTGCCCAGCCAACTGAGCTACCCAGGTGCCCCATGGTTTCTAATTTTAATGAAGCCCAGCTAAAGCTGAAGTTATATAGTTATCTATTCTTGCAAAGACCTAAGTAGCTGCTTTATTTGTTTTAATTCCAACAACTTTAACTTACAAATACTATTTGTGCAGTAAGAATACTCTCAGTACACATTTTATAGTAATTTATCTGAAATAGCTTGCCAAATTGTTCTGACCTACTAGCAGTAGCAGTGATATATGGTTTGCAACAATATGGTAGACGGATGGAGTTGCATTTCTGATTTCATGATTTTGACTGAAAGAAAATGAGAGTTTTTCCAATTAGGAAGAAACATACACACACACACACAGACACACACAGACACACACACACGTACACATGCATACACTATAAATAGTGCTGCTGGTTCTTGGTCCAGATGAATTCCTTCTGAATTTATAAATGCAACGAAATCTTATTTTTCTTTTCTCTTTGGCTTCTATATGCTAAGGTAAGTATTCACAATACTCATGGCCTTCCATGATGTAAACATCCTGTTTGTGTATGTTTCCCACTGATTTTGACTTCCTTTCAGCTTTCAAACTTTCTCTCAATAAATTATGGGACAGATATTTATGAATTCACCTAATGTCCTCAGTGTCTTAGCTCAGAGATTTCAGCTGATTACATTTCAAATTTGAAAAGGTTAACATAACTGATCAGAAAAACTGATACTGAAATTACTCTTCATTCTCTTCCCTCCCAAGAAATAAATCCTATTATTTTAAGTGTATGTTTGTTATAAGATGTTTAAAATCTTCACTTTAGCGGTTGCTGAAAACTCGGCTCTAAAAATATAACAAAGATTTGTTGCAGTTATTAGGTTAACTTGCAAAGCATGTTTAGGGAAGTAAGAATAGTACTGCAGAGCATACGACTTTTCTTGAGCCTCGGGGATATTTCAAGGGTTTTTCATTTTAGGGATAGCTGGCAGAGAAGAAGTTCAATTCACTTCTCAGGATTAAAGCCAAATTAATAATTTAATGAGGGAAATGAGAACATGACATAATTGCTGAAATGTGCATTTCTGAGGAGGTATCTCCACTCTCTCATTTAGAGGGATCATCCTGAAACAAATCTCGCAGACAGCGAGTCCCCTCAGATGCTGCTTAAGTATCCTTAACAAGTGTCCTCTACTCAGAACATATTGAACTTCTGATGGCACCGTCCAAAGAGCTGCCAACACCATCAACATGTACAAACACTGTGAAAAAGTATGAGAAAGCCTCTAAGAACCTATTATGTGCTAGATATGGTGTTTTTTCTGTTTTTACCTGTTATCATTTCAATGGTCTATTTTCAATGGTTACAATTCACACCTCCATCTTACAAATGATAGAAACAGAATTTCAAAGAGTCTAGATCCCAAGCCCTGACTGACACACATTGTCTGTGCGACCCCGGGGGATGTTCCCTTCTCTTTGCCACCAGATCGTGACGGGCTGCATGCCTCTGGGTGGTTTCTACCCCAGGTGACATCTTTTCTTTTCCCTCGTCTACCTGCTCAATTTATATAGTTTCATTAGGATTCATTCCAGACATCTCACTCAACTTAGGTATTTTCTCCTTTCTAAGGTTCTGTTGAGCTAACTGCTGAATCTTCTCCTTTTGTTTATTCAGACACATTATATTTTAGAGTAGCTTTGACATATCTGTACCTCATGAAAAAAGCCAAGATGATAAAATTCTTCAGAGCCAGTGTTGTGTATTGTTCGTCTTGATTTCCATAATGTCGTGTGACCTTGCCATGTAATACTGGCTGCACGATAGAACTTTTATTTATTTATTTTTATTTATTTATTTGACAGAGAGAGAGATAGCGAGAGAGAGAACACAAGCAAGGGGAGTGGGAGAGGGAGAAGCAGGCTTCCCGCTGAGCAGGGAGCCCAGTGCAGGGCTCGAACCCAGGACGCTGGGATCATGACCTGAGCTGAAGGCAGCTGCTTAACAACTGTGCTACCCAGGCACCCCACAATAGAACTTTTAAATTGAAATGATTATCTATGATGTCTGGTCATCATAAGGTAAAAATCTCAAGGAAAAATTCTACACGGATCTCTAAGAAATATTTTCAGTATAATGTGAGAGCCAAAATTTGAGATACAGTAAATGAAAGAGATGTGGGGAGAGATTCAATTCAACTTCAGTGGATCCAGTTTTATACAAGTGACCTTGTGATAGTAGACCATCAAAACTCCCTTAGATCCTGGGACATCTTCTGGGTCAAATGTCCATAATAAAAGAAAAAAAGACATAGTAAATGACTATGCCAGCTAAAGCACAAGCTATATGGAGTCTATTCTAAAAATCTTAAAAATTTTTAAGATTTTTAGCTTAAAAATCAAAAGGAGAACCTCGGTGACGGTAGTGACGTTCCCAGGACACCATGTCTGATGTATCCATGACCTATTCTCTTGTGAGCCCAGATCAGGAAGACCATAATACACTCCTGTCCTGCTCTTTGATTGTCCTATCTGACTCAAAACAAGAGTTTTATTAACTTATATTATTTTTTTTCTAGTTGAGTTTTAGAAGCTGAATTTCATTATTCTGAAGTAATCTCTGATAAGTATGAAAATTCATGCACATAAAAGCCCCTTGAAGTAAAGCAAATATTTTATTTCACATCTCTTCAAAATAATGAGGATTTCATGAGACCAAGTGATTTGCATTCCCTTTCATACTACCGCTACATTTTGAATCAGGGTATTATATAAGATCTTCAACCTTTTTTGTTTTGTTTTTTTTTTTCATTTTTATTGGTTTCTAAACAAAGAACGCTCCTTGTAATGGATTCCTTAAAAATGTTTTAAGTGACAGGAAACGTCAAACGCTGAGTTGAATTTCATTGTATTCAAATGATTAATGGGTTTATGTCATGGTGGAGAAACACTTACTAAGCCTGTTTGTCATACGTTATGCTATGTGCAGACATGTGTGTATTATAAACACTTCTTCCTTATAGAGCTCAAGATCTATCAATTTATATTTATAGACAAAGGCATTGCCACTTGTCCTCCAAAACAATATGAATAAAGAACTTATAATGTTTTAAACACTATTGAAAATATTTTAATGAGGAAAAAGGAAAATTTTGTTTATTGAAAATGATCTACCTTGCCATTGAAAACTGACAAATTATTGACGGAGAGGTTTTCTTAGTTACATAATTCTGCTAACTGTTAAGTTTCTTTGCCTACATTTATCAAGAGTATAAAATCAGTATTATCAAAGATTCTTCATGATTTGGGGGAACTTTATAATTTTCAATGGGAAAAATAATGATTCTCAATGAGTAAGGCAGAAAAGGAAAGTTTACTTTGATTAACTGAGAGAAGAAAAATGCAACGAAGTTTGAAAAATAGAAGAGGGTTTCTATTCAAAACACTGGGGAAGTTTCATTCCTTATGAGGTCAAAGCACAGAGAAACAAGTTTAAGTTCTAAGATGAGAATTTAGGGGAAATATTGTAATAATTGGTTTTATTTGAAAATGTCAGCCCTCATATACTTCCCAGTAGTTGACCCACATTCATAATGTAGTTGCGGTTTGGAGTTGGGAAGAGAATAATACAGATTGCAAGTTTCAGACTGTTTTATCATGCACATAACATCTTCCTGAGCGATTTCCCATGCCAGGCAATATGCTAACTTTTGAAACAACCTTCCATCGGAGAAATTGTGATCCACAAACACAGAAAAACAGTAAATGGATATTCTATAACAATTTGATAAATGCTGAAATAGTAGTAATGACAAAATGGATCTTCTGGCAAGGAAAATTACACGTGGTTTTAGGAGAGGGTCAGGAAATACTTGCCGAGAAGAGGGGACCACTTCGACTTAGAATGACACATGGGGGTCAGACAAGGGCCAGAGGAAACTGGAAGAAAAGGCAGGGATAGAAGCCAAGATGTAGAAAAGTTTGTCACAGTTTGTAAACTGCAAACTGTCCAGTGTGTCCAGAACAGTATAAGGTGTGAGCGCTGTCACTACAAAGGTCTTTACATTGTGGTAAGAAATTTGAATGTTATCATCAAGAAATGGCTAGTTATTAAAGCAGGGGAGTAGCCTGGAAGAGTTTTATAGAACCATCATGACACAAAGTCCAAGGAGACTAGAAACAGAGACATAGAGGTGCCTGGGTGGCTCAGTGGGTGATGCAACTGCCTTAGGCTCAGGTCATGATCCCGGAATCCTGAGATCAAGGCCTGCATTGGGATTCCGGCTCCATGGGGAGTCTGCTTCTCCCTCTGACCTTCTCCCCTTTCACGCTCTCTCTCTCTCAAATAAATAATTTTTTTTTTTTTTAAAGAAAAAAACAGAGACATACAGATGCCTGTATAATAGTTTTGTCAATAAATAATGGAAGCCTTCATTAAATACTATTGGAAATGGACAAAAGGAAGACACTGTTTGGATGCGCATTTGCATTTTATTTTATTTATTTATTTTTTTAGATTTTATTTATTTATTTGTCAGAGAGAGAGAGGGAGAGAGAGCGAGCACAGGCAGACAGAATGGCAGGCAGAGGCAGAGGGAGAAGCAGGCTCCCTGCTGAGCAAAGAGCCTAATGTGGGATTCGATCCCAGGACGCCGGGATCATGACCTGAGCTGAAGGCAGCCGCTTAACCAACTGAGCCACCCAGGCGTCCCTGCATTTGCATTTTATACGCATATAAGCAAATGCATATACAGACACACTCTCTGCCTAGTAGGACCCTGGCAGGTAACATTAAAACAAGATAACTGCTATTTCCTCAAGTAAAACCCACATCCACTTGAAAATAATACTTAAAAGAGCACAAAGGAACTGGACATTTCTCACAAAATCATATACTCTCATCACTATTATCTGGCTACAGAATTAAGTTCATCCTTTGGATTTTTTTTTTTTCCAATACTGTTCCAATACTCATTTCTAAAGAGACTGGAAAGGCATTGATCTCTTATTTATTTCTGGGTAAGTCTTTCTAAAGGAGAGACACAATTGATCTCATTTCTTTTATGAAATTTACCATAAAATCATACATATATTTATCTTGCTTGCTGTATGTGTATTATCAAGCTATGGGGCTACAGAGTCCCCAGTAAAATTACAGAAGCTCGAGTCACTCTGGGACCATACTAGGGCCCTTAGGTGAGACAGTTAGATGTTGGCTCCTTTTCCTGGCAGGTCCCTTGCAGCCACCTGTGAGGGAGTGTCCTGAGAGATGGCACTTTTATTGCACCAGTGGTAGAAAGAGATGAAAATAACTGTGAGACTGTGTTCACGGACAGCACCCCCAACAGGGAATGGGTTTGTGACCCACCCTAAGGGTTCTCATGAATATATAATGACTGAGTGCATCTGCCAATGGGTGGGTAAGATGGGCAGGGGCAGGGGTGGGGTACAAATCTGCAGGGACAGCAATTTTGTCATGGAGGCCTTATGCACCAGAAACTGATGGGCCCGGAAAAATTCTTTTTCTTTTCTTTTCCTTTTCTTTTCTTTTCTTTTCTTTTGCTTTTTCTCTTTCTTTCTTTATGCTTTAAGTTTCTATCTTTATAATATTTTTCAAAGATCCTATTTTGTCTACTCTTCAGTTTAGAAGTCATACAATGACCTTTGTTCAAAGCCAATAAAATTCTTACTTGCCTAAGAATTATTAAATGCTGGAATAGATCACTAAGAAACCCTGAGCAATGTCTTTGAAGGGGAGATTTTCATTTTCTCTGGTCTTTTGACAAAATTAAATGGGGTCCTGGGCATTCTTATTTGAAAGTAAGAGAATGGACTAAATGTCCTCTTCAATTTACTCTTAACTTATCTAATGTAATATTTTATAGTCCCGAATCCATCTTGAATTTCATGGAAATAAATAATTCCTTTTAAGCAGTCTTCTCAACTACTGGGTCTTGGCCTTGACTCAGGCCTTTAAGAGTCAAGATTTTGGCAGAGAGGTGCCTACTGTTGTATTGTCAGTCGCTTTTTCATTCAACTTCATTGCCGAGACTTTGGCTGGTCATTTGCAAAGGAAGAAACAGCAGGTACAGAAGGGCCATTTCATCAAACTGGTGCTGGGTATTTACAAAGTGAGTTTAGCCAACCTCAGTTTGCTTATCTGCTCCATAAACCATTCCTAAAAACATCCATTTTACTTGAACAACTATATAATTCATGAAAAGCAATTTAGCATTGTACTTTTTAAATGCTAGGCTTACAGGGGTGCCTGGGTGTCTCATGGGGTGAGCCTCTGCCTTCAGCTCAGGTCATGATCTCAGGGTCTTAGGATCGAGTCCCTCATCGGGCTCTCTGCTTAGCCGGGAGCCCATTTTCCCCTCTCTCTCTGCCAACTTGTGATCTCTCTCTGTCCCTCTCTGTCAAATAGATAAAATCTTAAAAGAAATAAAAATAAATGCTAGGCTTGCAACTGTGAAAAAGCAACATTAAGAAGTCCATAAATCATGCCTGTTTCATATGCTTAAAGGTCACATTAGGCCAGTGTGCTGGTTCCATGAATTTGGGTGAACATGAGTCTGTTGAATTGCCAGCACAAAATATCCATCATGAAATGGGCTCTCTTGTGGAATTTCTATGTAGTGTAAAGTTGGAGAAAAGGCTTGAAGTCAACTTAACAGATGGAAACTGGCTAAAGTGATTAAACACTGAAAGTTCAATCCCTCTTTACAGAGCTGCACTGAATGTTAAATCAGACATTTGACCAATGAGATCAGGCAAAAAGAGAAATGCATTTCTGATCACAGTAATCCATATATATAATATATTCAAAGTACTGCTGAACTGGGATGTGAACCCGGGATATCTCCTTGGTAAGAGTAATTTTATTTTATACCATTTGAATCTTGCAAAATATGCCTGCAGAGAATTTTGAGTTCTGGAAGCAATTATTCTGTTATTATTTGTTCTCAATATCTTGTATTTTAGTTCAAATATGAAGAACACTTCTCTAGTTAAATCCACTTAGTCAATTCAACTGTCAAATGATAAAGGACATGGAAAGAAATATGCTTATTATTATTCAAATAGGTGGCCTGAATAAAATATTCTATCTATGCTATTATTTGGGAAATGCATTTCTCTGTGATTTTAAAATAGTAAATTTATAATCATAAATGCCATAATTTTGGATCAGGAAAAATTTGCACACCCAGAATGCCTAATCCAATTTATATATTAAAAAAAAACAGTTTTATACAGCATATAATTGGAACAGATATAACTTTTGTATTCCTAGTAATCACAAAACTGCAAGTAGTATTATCTTCTAATAAAAATTTCTTGGAACAATTAGAGCCAACAAAATAAATGAAGTTGTATTGGATTATAACCCAAAGTTTAAAAATACATATCCATGAGTACATTCTGATATCAATAAATGATTGACTACATGAACAAATTGGGGAGGAAGATCCAAATCTCCCATACAGAAGAATTTCAAATAATTTATGTAGATATTCTGCCCTTGAAGAGGGTAAGTATAACTCTCTACTTCCTAAATATGAGCTACAAATAGTGAATTCCTTTCAAAGACTTTGTGGCTGGACAGAGGGAGGTGTAACTTCATAGTGGAGAAACTTTCAAATGTTTCCTCTGCCAGGTAATCAAGGTCGACATCAATAGTGATGTCATGTTGATAGTATGTATCCTTGATACACTGTGATGAAAATGATCCTTTCCCCCTGTGGTCATCCTCCCAAATGTTTGATGAAAGACATCAGACAAATTCCAATAAAAGGACATATTATAAAATACCTGACCTGTACTTCTTATAACTGACAAGATCATCAAAGACAAGAGAAGTTTGGCAAACTGCCAGCCAGCAGGGACCCAGGAAGACATGATGACTAAATGTTATATGGTATCCTGGATAAAATCCTAGAATAGAAAAAGAACATTTAAGTAAACATCAAGGAGGTCTGAATAACATATGGACCTTGGATAGTAGTAATGTGTCAATACTTGTTAGTTGTAATAAACAAAACTCAGTAACGCAAGATGTTAATAATAGGGAAACATGAGGACAAGATATATGTACTATCTACTCAATTTTTCTATAAATCTAAAACTTTTCTAAAAGGCTATTCAAAGTAATATTTAAAACATTATGTATATAATAGATATATGTACATATTTATAATTTTCAAAATTCATTTGAACACGTGACCTAGTATAACCAGTAGAATTTCTACAGAAAAATAATTACTGATAATCTAACCCAAACTTTCAGTGTCATATGTTTTCCTGTAAATTTCTTGATTTGAGGAGATAAAGCACTAATTAAAATGCATAACTTACAAAATTAAGGGTTATGTTTTATCTGCTGTTAAGTTGCTAAGAAACATCCCGCTGATTTTCAAATTTGCGTGTTAGGGGCTTCTTACTCAATTTAAATGTTTGTTAATGGCAAAAGAATTTACCTCCAAATTATTTTCTAGCGTGTTCATTCTTGAGTCTTGAACATTCTCTGCTTTGCCTACCCTTTGAGAATTGAAGGAACATATATAGAATCACCTTCAGGGAAGGCTTGTCGGCTACAATATACTTATGGTTTCATCACATCAACAACGTAAGGCTTTCTCACTTCAAAACTCCCGCAGCACTTTGGTTCTAATCATATTTCGAGAGTAATCATTGCTGACCTTTTCAAAAGAAATTCTATCTTCCTCACTTCCTTCTTTGCACCTGTGGTAGGCAGAAAAATGGTCGCCCAAAGATATTCATGTCTTAGTCCCCACAAACTAGAAATATGTTAGGTTACATGAAAAAAGACAATGGAGGTTGCAAATGGAATGAAGTTGCTAACTCCAACCTTAAGACAGAATACGATCCTATGTTATCCAAGTGGGCCCAACATAATCACAAAGGTCCTTGAAAGTAGAAGAGGGAGGCAAAAAAAGAGAGTCAGAGTGAGATGTGGTTAAAGAAGCCAGGTCAGGAGTGCCTGGATGGTTAAGTTGGTCGAGTGTTTTGGCTTAGTCATGGCCTCAGGGTGTGAGACTGAGTCCTACACAGGCTCCACTTTGGGCGTGGAACCTGCTTAAGATTCTCTCTCTCCCTCTGCCCCTCTTCCCTGCTAGTGCTCAAGCTCCCTCTCTCCCTCTTTCAAGAAAATACAGGTACTTTAAAAAACAAAACAAAACAAAGCAGGGAGCAAGTTCAGAGAGATTCCACATCCCTGGCTTTGAGGATGAGGGAAAGGGGACGTGAGCCGAGGAATGTGAATGACCTCCAGAAGTGGGAAAAGGATAGAAAATGGATCCCCACCTTGAACCTACAGAAAAGAATGCACCTTGCTGACTCATTTTGGACTTCTGAACTACAGAATTGTTAGATGACTTTGCATTGTGTAGGGTGCCTGGGTGGCTCAGATGGTTAAACATCTGACTGTGGCTCAGATTACGGTCTCGGGTCTCGGTGTCCTGATATCCAGCACCCTCTGGCTCCATGCTCAGCGGGGAGTCTGCTTATCTCCCTCCCTCTGCCCCCTCCCTGGGCTAGTGCTCTCTGTGTTGCAAATAAATAAATAAAACCTTTAAAATTAATTAATTGATCAATTAGTGTTGTTTGAAGACACTAAGTTTGTAGCAATTTGGTATAGCAGCCGTAGAAAACTAATACAGTGCCCCTAAATACATGTGAAACCATGTCTATATTTAATATAGCATTCCTTCCTATTATAGTGCCCTGATTTGTTCATTCATATTTTCCCTAAGGATTGTGAATTCTATCAGGCCAGGAAGTATTATCATTTGCAATTCTAAGTTAGCAACATTGTCATTTTTGGCAACATTTTGGCACTCAGTAAATAGTTACTGATCAAGTGAAGACTGTGCTTATAGCACCTAAGACAAACACCCTGGGCTTTGAGATAGAAGAAATTCTTAGTTTCTCTGATTTTGTTTCCTCATTTATAAAAGTTGTATTCTTTAAGGCTATGAATTTGAATATTATAGTGCTTTTGGAAAATCTCTGAAATGTTATATTATCTAGCTTATGTTGCTGTTAGCTGTCTCTCACAGCTTTTCCCAACTAGTCTGGTAAATACGTGAAAATACAGACCAATTCTAACTCATTCCTCTGCATCTCTTCTGCAACATGCATTATGTAGATTTCTTATTTATTCTTTAAAAATAGCTACATATTTAAATCAGCTTAACTAAATGCAGTGAGAATGGGTTAGAGCAAAGAAAGGACAATGACTTAAAGTGAGAATAGAAGTTTTATTGTTAATGGGAAGTATTCATCCTTTCTGATGGCTGAGTAATATTCCATTGTATATGGACCACATCTTATTTATCCATTCGTCTGTTGAGGGGCATCTTGACTCCTTCCACAGTTTGGCTATTGTGGACATTGATGCTATGAACATTGGGATGCTGGTGGTAAATTGAATTTAAATTAAAAAAAGAAAAAGCTTCATTGTTATTCAAAATGCCACTTCTTTCATTGCCTTCTCTGAGATTATTTTAAAAATTTGGTTCCTTTCTCATCTTCAGTGTCTGTAATATCATTCTTAGTACTTTCTAAAATATGGGTAAGTGGGGTGCCTGGGTGGCTCAGTGGTTAAGCCTCTGCCTTCGGCTCAGGTCATGATCTCAGGGTCCTGGGATCGAGTCCCGCATCGGGCTCTCTGCTCAGCAGGGAGCCTGCTTCCTTCTCTCTCTCTCTGCCTGCTTCTCTGCCTACTTGTGATTTCTCTCTGTCAAATAAATAAATAAAATCTTTAAAAAAAAAATAAAATAAAATAAAATATGGATAAGTGATAGATGATGACAATGACATAATGATAGAATTAAATGATTTATTCAACTAAGTAAGAAAATAGGTTTGCGCTTGAATTATCCATATCCACAATGTTCGCTGAAAAGCTATATGCTCCGATGGTCCATTTCTACATTGTGCTTTCGTGAAGTTCTTAAGCATCCTTCAGTCTGGGTTATGGCAACAGAAGGCAAAGTTCTGATGCCATATGCAAAATGTTTAAGATGTGGACCTCCTATGAGCACCCCAGGGTATCTTTCTGAATTCTTTTCCTTTACTGAGAAAATTCCATCTTCCATGAAGGGGTCTAGAATTTACTGTTCCCACTGATTTCCTCCAGTGCTGAAATCCAGACCAGAGAAAATGTCACTCCTTTAAGCCTACCAGGTTACTTGCAGTTTTAGATTTTCAATTAACTCTGGGATGAAAGGATTTGGCCATGTTAGAAAGAATTTCAGCCATCATTGAGCAAGTTAGAAAAGCACATTTTGGAACCAGGGATCTAATTTTCTAAAATCTCATCACCTAGGCAGCAGCATATTTTGCGTTCTTCTGAAACCGACTGTCTTATTCCTACTACTGAGCACATCCGTTTCAAGACTTGAAATACCTTTGACTGTAAGAAAAGAAGACAAGTTCCAACATATCATACCTTTGCAAATATGAATTTTATAATGAAATTCCTTCTTATGGGGCTTTAATTTCAGTGTTATTGCAAGATTTAATCAGTATATTTTGAAAACATGTTGAGATCTTTTAAGGATGACAGTTAGCCACTAAAAAATATTTTCTGTTACCTGTCATGGAGAGACATACCTTTTGACATATTTGAAAGGAAGAAGTGTGTGTGTGTGTGTGTGTGTGTGTGTGTGTGTGTGTATGTGTGTGTATGGGAGTGGGCTTGCTAAATGCTTTATGATAGAATAATGCAGCTATATAAAATCAATTCAAAAACGTAAGCAATTTTACAATGCAGGTCATAAAAACTATACTTGATGAACAGTTCTTGTTCAGAATTAATGTTCACATTTTCTCAAATTTGTGTCTGTCACTTAGATTGAAGTGATTTCACTCTAGATTTGCCAGTTCACTTAGCCTCTTGATTCTCTCCTATAATGTTTTGTCATTTTTCAAATTTTTAATCTCTATACTGCTCTTTGGCAGCAGTGATTCACTGCCTAGGAAAAGTGCTGGAATATGTTATAGCATAAACAAAATCTTCATATTTCTTAAGACTTTCCTTGGTAATTTTATATTGCCTAGAAACCCTAACAGAAACTTCATATTTTGGATCATTTCTAAATTTAACAGTTAAAGTAGAAGTTCTGCCTATTTACTATTAATTACATTTTCCAATATGTGAAAAATAATCTATAGGCTACTTAAAGTAAACATGCTAAGGTTGATTCTGAAAGCCAAATTAGTCATTCATCGTCTTGAGACTCAAAAGGGAGAGGAAACAGAGCCATTAATAAAAGCTACTTATATCCAAATGTTTCCCAAATTATAGTTGGCAAGTATGAGTCATAATGGTTAAATACTTCATCATCATTTTAAGACACACAAACAAATAGAAAATCTTATAACACTTAACTTAATCAGCTACCAAATTTTCTTTTTCCTTTAAGATTTTGTTTTTAAGTAATCTCTCCTACACCTGGTTCAGGGCTTGAACTCATACACTGGAAGTTCAGAGTTGTGTGCCCCATGCACCGGGCCAGCCAGGCATCCCCAGCTGCTGTATGTTCTTACTGACTTTTGAGGGTAGGGTCAATTTTTGCTTGGCTTATTACCTTTATAAATTCCGCTAATCAGTACATAGTCCCTTTCTTTCCATTCTTAGGTTCAGAGTACACAAATGATCAATGAACACAGAGACCAGAAGAAACTCCTTAATAGGTACCTTAAAGAAATACATTTGTTATCAAGTGACTTTCTTTTACAATGAAGATACTTAAGTCTTCAGTTAGCTGAAACCTGGAAATACAGATTATACGTTTCAAGGGAGGATTCAAGACCTCTTTGTGACTCTTGCAAAGGTGATTTCTGCAAATATCATCAGTAAATCAAAAGTGGACAGAAAGGCTAAGAAGAGAGTTGGAGATTGGGAAAAGATTGAGAAAGCAGTTTCTGTGCCAGAATGGGATCTTGTCCAGGATGGCGTCGTGGAGGTCAGTGAGAACTACGACAAGGAAGAGAAAGAGAAAGAAGAGGAGGAAAAGAAGAAGAAACAGTGGCTAAAACCATACCGCTGTATGCTCGGATGCTCCTTGTAGAGGGGTGACAGAGAGAGCAAGTGTGCTAATTTCCAAGAAACCCGAATGAATTGGTTCCGTGGAGAAAGAGGCAGCTGTAAGAAACTGCCAAGTACAAGACCAGACTATGCAAGGGTGCCTCTCTTATTCTCCTTGTAAACCAAAATCCGAAGTTTCCAGAAATAGAGTTTGTGAAGCACAGTGGAGACACCAGGAGAGAGAGGGAGAAGGTAACGACCTCAGCCCTTTCACAACTGGCTTCTAACAGGCCAGAGCTGGGTGGAGTTCTCTCTGAATGCAGTCTGAAGATTTACTTACACCTGGAAACAGAAATATTATTCATCTGGGACTGCTTTTGTTACTAGAAATAACTGAAGGCCTTTTTATCATCTGAAAAGAGCTAGAGGAGTCATGGGCAACTATTTTATTTATTGTCCAACAGCAGGAAAGACCTAGCCTTCTAAAATGAGTTACTAAGGACCACGGCAGGAGGGGGACACAAAATGCATTGATGTTAAAATTCTATCTTGTATGGCCCTGCTTTTAAACTTACCACATTCAGAGTTAAAAATGGATGAATAAGTGAATGAACGAATGAGTGAGTGAGTGAATAAGTATATGAAATAAGCAAAAGCAAATAATAAGCACTTTTTCTGAATCCAGTTTCCTTTACCGCTGGACTCTTTTCGCTCTGTATGTTAACCTCTCAGTTATAGCCTGTTTTTCTGAAACTTTTACTTTGCATCTTCTACTGGACATTTCTTCAGACTAGGGTCTGTTTCTTCTGGTTCTTATTAATTTCTTAAAAAAAGATTTTGAGTCTATGTAGTATCAAGTTGTATAATTAGAGGAAACTTGTAATAATCAAAATTTCCATAATGGTTTTTCATATGTTTGTCTTGTTATATTTACATGAGACATATAAATGATTTAAAGTCTTAGATGAAACTTAAGTGGGATTAAATTCTATGATGGATTCCATTTTCAACTGGGGAGCCGTATCCTGCACTCACGTTGAACTTGAACACCAGTGATGGTTACCTACCCTCTCCCTATGGTCACACTGTCACAGGCAGTGCTGGGGCTCAATCAGTTCATTACCCCATTGTCAAGTCTTCTAGCATTTTCAACATAAAAACCTAGGAGATACATACAAGTGTGCCAAAACTGTTTGACAGTTTATGTACGTACATCTGTCTATCTAGCTATCAATCAATCTGTGAACTCATACTGATCCCTCTGATTTCAGTGCAATGCCACAGGTAATTTGTTCTTCCTTCTTTGCTTACTTGTAACTTCTTCCTCCTGCAGAGAAAGTATTTTCAATCCTCGTATACACATAAAATAGATTTACTAACTAGACCACAGCATTTAGGTACAGCTGTTGTTTTTAGCCTTGTGGTATCCAGTTGAGGGACTGTTTTAAAAAATTACTTAGCTCAGTACTTTTCTTGCCCACCACTTTCAGGATGATTATGTTATCAATTTGTACTAGAATTAGGTTCACTTGTTAGTGTTCATATTCTTTTTTTGGGTTCCTGCCAAATCCTGCTTGCTTTCCATATGTATATTTTAAATTCAATGCTATTCTCTCTCAGACTCACTTTCCCTCTTACATACAAAGGCTATGTGGTCATTATCAAAGGACCATAATACAGATTTTTTTTTTAAGATTTTATTTATTTATTACAGAGAGAGAGAGCACACACAAGCAGGGCTAGGAGCAGAGGGAGAAGCAGATTCCCTGCTGAACAGGGAGCCTGTTGTGGTACTCAGTCCCAGGACCCCAAGATCATGACCTGAGCCGAAGGTAACCACTTAACCGAGTCACCTAGGCACCCCAGGTTTCTTTAAAATTCAAGTTGGTCACTTAAACAAAATTGATCTGGATTGGAAATGACCAAAATGATGTGTTTAGCTGCCTGGTTAACCTGCCACATAGCTACTGAATAAGCTATGTGTGTTTAAAATAAAGATGAACTGGGTGCCTGGGTAGTGCAGTTGGTTAAGCATCCACGTCTCGGCTTCAGCTCAGGTTGTGATCTGCTCTGTGTCAGATGAAGCTGCAAGGAGACGATAGTCGTCAGTGAAGCAGGGAGAGGGACTCACGAAGACCCCAGGCATCCTGGCACGCCGATCTCAGACTTCCAGCCTCCAGAACTGTGAGAAATAGAACTTGGTTTGTGTAAGGCACTGAGTCTGTGAGAATTTTGTTATAGCAACCAAACTGACGTAGATACTTCATCTAATGTCATTGCGAATCATCGTTGGGATATCCAGTCATGCAGTCATGCCCTGATGACGTGCTGGAGATGAGAAGCGCAAAATCAAGGAATTGATTTTGTGCTTCAAGAAGCACAAATTCTAGCCAAACTGCTTTGGAAGACTTAAGAGATAGTTGAGAGTTATTAAATTGTTAGAAAATTACAAAGTGCAAAAGACACCGGGCATGCTGTAGAGAGACCAGGTCTGTCGGTCAGCAATGAAATAGAAGAGAAGACACTGAGAAAACCACTTACAACACATTTTGATGAGGAACAGTCTCAGAAACTCCAGGCTGCTTAGAGGTCAAACTTAACTGTCCTGAGGGAAGTTTTAGGACATAGTACTGTCGTGATCATTAAAGGAAGTTCAAACGATGAAGATGTATTTTGATTTTTCTAGAATGAATTCAACTGTGTTCCACATCAGAGAGTTTAATTGCGAAGGTGAAATGCCACTGGATAAGTATGGACATGAAATAGGTAGAAAAATAAGCTCCTGACCAAGGGACAAGAAATTAAAAAATGGTATAATGTGTTCTTTTCTTCCGAAAATGACTTGAAGGTTTTTAGTGGGAAAGAAGAGCTCTGGATTTTTGTGTGTCTTATTTTTATGTAAGTCTTCTTGGAAAAGGTTGGCCAGTTGTGATAAGGTTAATGAGTAGCAATGTGTTTTGGGAACTTCTTGAGAATGAGGGTAAGAATTTGCTTAATTTAAGGGTTGCATATAATATTTTGAAATGTTACTCTCTGGGAATTAAGTACTGAGTTAATTGTCCTTTTAAAAGTGATGATTTTTATCTGTATATACCATATTTACTCCATGCTTTCAAGCATTCACGGACATTAGGTTGCTTCTATATCTTGACTATTATGAATAATGCTGCAGTGATCATGGAAGTACTGATATTTCTTTGACGTTCTTTTTTATTGTTGGTTATTGACATTTTAAAAAAATTTTTAAAAATTTAAATTCAATCATTATTTCTGATTCAATGTTTAATGATTCATCAGTTGCATGTAACACCCGGTGCTCCTCACATCACGTGCCTCCTTCATGCCCATCCCCCAGTTAGCCCATCCCCCACCCGCCTCCCCTTCCACAACTCTGTTTTCTGGAGTCAAGAGTCTCCTATGGTTTGTCTCCCTCTCTGGTTTCTTCCCATTCAGTTTTCCCTCCCTTCCGCTATGGTCCTTTTCTTTCGGTTATTTTGTAGTATGTGTATCTATCCAGTAGTGAGATTGCTGGACACAAATGGTAGTTCTATTTTTACAATTTTGGTGGAACTTTGAACACTGTTTTCAGAATGGTTGCACCAATTGACATTCCCACTAACAGTGTGTAACAGTCCATTCTCTCAACATCCTTACCAGTACTTCTCTTTAAAAAAGAAAAAATAATAATATACTTCCTGATAGGTGTGAAGTGATATTTCGATGTTATTTTGATGGGCATTTCCTTAATAATTAGTGATATTGAGTATCTTTTCATATACCTGTTGGCTATTTGCATGTCCTTTTTGGAAAAATTTCTGTTATAGTCCTGTACCCATTTTCTAAATGTACTATATGTTTTTTTGCTATCCAATTGTAGGAGGCCCTTATATTTTTTGAATATTGACCCTTTGTCAGATATATGGTTTACAAATGGTTTGCATATTTTCTCCCATTCCATGGGCTGCTTTTCATCATGTGGCCTGTTTCCTTTACTGTGTGGAGCTTTTCAGTTGGATGCAGTCCCATTTGTCTGTCTTAACTTTTGTTGCATGTTCTTTTGTTGTCATAGCCCAAAATTTTACTGTCTAGACCAATGCCATAAAGTTTTCCCTTCATTTTTTTCTTCTAGAAGTTTTACAGTTTCAGGTCTTACATTTAAATTCTTAAGAAAAAAAGGGGGGGTGAATCCTGATATTAGGACAACATAGATGAGCCTGGAAAGACATTGTGAAATGAGCCAGTCACAAAAGCAAATACTGCATGATTCCATTTATGTAAGGTACTAAAGTAGGCAAATCCATAGAATCAGAGAATAGAATGGTGACTGACAGAGACCGGGGGAAGGTGAAAGTGGGAGTTGCCATTCAGCAGCTGGAAAGTTTCCATTATGCAAGATGAATAAATTTGCAAGAGGTACCATACGACACTGTGCAAGTGAACAATATTGTACTGTGCACTTAACATTTTCTTAAGAAGGTAGATCTCATGGTAAGTATTCTTACCACAATAAAAATAAATAGATAAAACTGTAATAGATAAAACTGTACAATGACTTTTTTGGGACTTTTAAAAAATGTATACTTTATTTATTTATTTGAGAGAAAGAGAGAGAGGGAGCACAAATGTGGGGCAGAGGCAGAAGGAGATGCTGAGCAGGGAGCCCAATGCAGAACGTGATCCCAGGACCCCGAGATGACCTGAGCTGAAAGCAGATGCTCACCAACTGAGCCACCCAGGTGCCCCTGTTCATTTTGGTAATCTAAGTACTAAGGAAAAGGCCATCTTAAGTGGGGCAAGGTTGATTAGGTTGTGACTACTTCTGTTTACATTAAACTAATCTGAAGGTAGGAGTATTTTTTGTTTTTCATTTATAATTAAACCTGAATGTAGACATTGTATGGATAGATCAGAATTATGATATAAATAAGAAATAAAATATAATTGTATTTTAAAATTTTGATGCCATGAAGTTTAAATGATACCAAATAAGTGAAAAATTTTTCATGCTTAACTTACTAATTTTTTAATACACGTGGAAATTTATTTTAGTCTATCAAGTGAAGTTAGACCAACTTGAATACACTCTTCCAGAGGATACACAATTGTGTCTGTTCCATTTTTTATAAGATTTTTATTTATTTATTTGACAGAGAGAGATCACAAGTAGGCAGAGAGGCAGGCAGAGAGAGAGGGGGAAGCAGGTTCTCCGTTGAGCAGGGAGGCCGATGCGGGGCTCGATTTCAGGACCCTGAGATCATGACCCAAGCCAAAGGCAGAGGTCTAACCCACTCAGCCACCCAGGTGCCCCATGTCTGTTCCATTTTTGACCAGTCTTGACTTTTCAATTAATCAGTGCTTCATTTTACATATATTATGCCATATTAACTTGAGAAAAGGAAATATCCCAGTGACTGTATGGAGGAACAATTACTTCTCGAATCATCTCTCAGTTCCACTACCAACGATCACCATAGATTCCATCTCAGCAGAATAGTGACAGTCACTCTAATAGATCCATTTGGTGGGGATGGGGATGATGGTGGTGATTATTTTCTTTTTATTTACACAGGTTTGAAAGCTCACCTCTTTATAAATTTCTCTGGCTCCATGTTTCCTAACGGAAGAAAAATTCAGTAGCTGAATTTAACTCACTGAACTCTTCCTGAGGAATCTTTCAATCTCTTTCTTAAATCACCTCAATAAACAACATGTTTAAAGACATGCAACATGCAAATAGGGCGATTTCTTTGAATTCCTCATTCAGTTTCCTAGCTTGGTCTTTGAGAAATATATACATACGGCCAAAGAGCTGGCCAAGAGCGGCTCCACTCAGACCTACTCTGAATGTTACCTTATTATTGAAACATATTTCCCCTGGTATTCGTACAGGGATATGGATATAGTGAAGCCATTCCTTTTCTGTGATTTTTCACTTGAATGAACACGTGTTTTATTTTTATCTGAAATAACAGCAACACACTCAGAATTCTGCCTCAAGGTCATGTAAAATTCCTGTAGTCCTGTACTCCAAAGTTGTCCACCAACAACTTGATGGATTTACTCTGTTCTAGGACATTGTCCTTGTCTG
Organism: Mustela nigripes; assembly: GCF_022355385.1. Lineage (NCBI taxonomy): Eukaryota > Metazoa > Chordata > Mammalia > Carnivora > Mustelidae > Mustela > Mustela nigripes. The sequence continues at coordinate 83,435,622 of NC_081564.1, read as the reverse complement.
TTAAATTTATAATATCAAGTATGAAGTGACAAGTCCTTTATGCAGGGAAAAGGAAGAGAGCTAAACTTGATGAAGATCCATTACATTTTTAAAGTTTCTGTGCATCCAGGGACTTAGGGTGCAGAGGGAAAGCCTCGGGAAAGGGAAGGGCAAGGAGCTGCATCTTGAACACCATATCACTAAGAAGACAATAGAGGAATCAGTGTCACATTTTAGGTTTTGAACACATATAACCCCCCAAATAGGTGACCCTCTCCAACTCATTCATCATATGACCAGAAAAGCAGTTTACTCCCATAAAGGGAAATCTTTACAAGTTCGATGGTTCTTGAAGTGTCTAAAACAGAGGGAATGCATGTTGAGACCTGTGCCAAGATTAATGGAGAAACTGTAAGAAAAACCTCAGGGATTTGGAGCAAAGCCGTTTTCTTCATATGTATAAATAATTCTCTCTTAGGAAAAGAGAATTTCGCTTACTGTAAAATTCTACTAGAGTCTAAATAGTTGAAACCATGGGTTACTAGGTAATTTTTCAACCCCAATTACACATTAAACTGGCAGATAATGACATGTCTTGCAGCAAAGTTGATTTATCCTACCAGAGTGATGTGTGCCCTCAAAATAGCTTCTTATTGGGGCACCTGGGTAGCTCAGGTGGTTAAGTGTCTGCCTTCAGCTCGGGTCATGGTCCCGGGGTCCTGGGATCAAGCCTCAGATAGGGCTCTCTGCTCAGCAGGGAGTCTGCTTCTCCCTCTCTCTCTCTCTCCCTCTGTGTTTTCTCTCTCTCTCAAATAAAATCTTTTTTAAACAATCTCCTTGTTAAATGGAAGCTGTATAAAAACATGTGGTGCCCAGGGTCACTGAAAACACATTGCTTAAATTAGAGAATTCCTCAAACACTCCATGTAATAAACCAGTTGTTTAAAAATCTGAGTTCATCAAATAGACACATTCAGGAGTTTCAAAAGAGGTCTCTTACAAGACATGAAATAAAATAACAATGCTTTTCTCCTGTTCATAGGCATCTTCACAAAGAAATATTTCAGTACCGGTCATCCACAGGCATGACCTCAGAAAAGTTCATGACCTTTGGACATGCACTTGAGCAGAATGTTTATTGTCCAATTTATCTGGAAGGTGAGTTAGTATGCAGTCAGGAACTAAACCCACCCACTGTGAAGGTCCATAAATATGGTTGAAGAAAGGTGGGAAGAATAGAAAGAGGCACGGTGCTTGGCGCACAGTAGATGCCTGCCTCCAGTGCAGCGATGACTGCTGTCTCTCGGTTAATGATGAACTCTTTTATAGCCCAGTCCTGGGTGATTTGTAAACAATGAGTTGATTATGAATGGCATTTTTCCACTTAAATGCTCAGGGAAAAGATAACTTCCCAGTGACAGTGCCTGATTGTTCCACTCAGCTCTTTATGGTTTGTCTTTGAACTTTACAGGTCATGAGATGGTATCTTATGATTTCATACTTTTTGAAGTATCCTTATAATAAATAAATAATCCTATTGCAGTTCAGATAATATGAGTTATGTCTTTGCTTTTCAACACAAAATAATCTAACTTGCAAAGCTGAAGTAGAAACTTGTGTCACTTTCTTCAACCCTGCTAATATAGATGTTACATGTGTAAAAGATGGAGCTATCATTCGACCTAGGGGAGCTGCCAGGCATATCAGCAATTACTGTAACACACTTCTAGCAACTAAATGTAAAGTAATTTTTTAAAAAAGATTCTAATTACTTTTTTATTTATTTGTCAGAGAAAGAGAGCACATGCAGGCAGAGTGTCAGGCAGAGGCAGAGGCAGAGAGAGAACTAGACTCCCTTCCGAGCAAGAAGCCCTATGCGGGACTCAATCCCGGGACCCTGGGATCATGACCTGAGCTGAAGGCAGTGGCCCAACCAACTGAGTCACCCAGGTGTCCCTAAATGTATAGTAGTTTTAAGAATGATGTCAGGTTTCCTTTTCCTCCAATTTTAGGCTGAATCTTGGAAAATAAAGGGAGAAGGATTATTATCTGACACAGATGATGTATGTGTGAAGTTTTACCCTGTACCTTACCACCTGAGTTGAGTCTGGAAATGAAGAGACATAATAATATAGATCTTGAAGTGTTGAGGAATCTGAGAGGAACAGAAATAGTTCTGTGTGTCCCATGGTATAGACAAACAATGGTTGGTGGGTTTCAGAGAAGAATCCTATGATGATGAAGTAGTATAGAATGAAAATGTCAATATGGTGTCTTCAGTGCGTTATTTCAGATGAAGAGAAGTCTTGAGTGGATATACAATACGAGATATGTTAGAGACTAGAAGATGTCAATCGTTTTGGCCCTCGACAGCTGAGACCTCTGGAACATGGGGCCTTGAGAGCCCAGAGCATTCAGTTCAATGGCAAAGTAGACTCTGGGAGGAATCAAGCTTTTCATCAGGCATGGAATCGATATCATTACTACTTTAACCTCTTACTAAAACTGAATCTATGGCAATAACTATTCAATTAAATGAAAGAAAAGCAAAAGTTAAATAATTTCTTATTAGTCAGTTGAACCAGGTCTTATATTTTATTTATTTTTGTTTTTATTGAAGAATAACTAACATATAATGTTCAATAGTTTCAGGTGTGCAAGATATTGATTTGACAATTTCAAACATTATTCAATGCTTACTCTAAGCGTAATCACCATCTATTACCATACAATAATATTAAAATATTATAGGCTATATTCTCTCTATATAGGGTTATTGAGGTAGGGTTTTTTTTTTTTTTTTTGAGGTAGCATTTTAAGAAGGGAAGAAAACAATATTAGGAAGAATGTATTTGGGTTAAAACTTGGATTACAATTTTTTTTAGGAAAATTAATTTGGGATTATTATTTTCCTTTTTGGTAATGAAATGTCTTAAAGTATTTAGGTTATGATTTGATAAAAGGTAAAAATTTTAAATTTACTAATATGTGTTTTGACAATGGTTAATGATAATATACACATTCTATTATATACTTAAATGTAAGTATAAAAATTTTCACATATTTTATATGAAATGTGTTCTAATAGGATATAAAATAAATACATATAAAATAACTAAAAACAATTAAAATCTAAAAGGGGCTATTTGTTGAATTCTATGTATCTTTTTTTCAATGGGTATCCATTCATCTTTCTGAAGAATAACAACTTTTTAATTAGTTGAGGTGATATTACTATATTGAGCTATAGAGATGGGACAGTTATGCTTGTTCTACTCAACCTAAGTCTGCCTGAAAAACAATATTAAAAATCTCACAGAATTCTTCTAGTACCTTTTTCCTCTTGCATAGTATTTAAAGGATTGTTTTTCATTTACATTGTAAAAAATCATCACTCTACATAGAGCTGTTTGATAGGTCTTCTGAAGTATCTGCTCGTTGGTTTAATTACATGCTGCTTTATGATACTCCTCTTTCAGGGCCTGTAATGTCTTAACTTATTTAATCATTAATGGTGAATATAACATTACATTTGACTATTAAATATCTTCATTCATTTTTTCCCCACATATTGACATTAATTAAGCACATAATATGTTCAAGATATCAGAGCTAGGGTACAGGGGACTAGGTCTGTAGGTGCCATCAAGATAATTAAAGAATAGTAAGGTAGTCAATTAAAATCAATAAGCCATATTAAATTAAAAAAAAAACAGCAAAGGTACCCAAAGTCCTAGGAAATTTAAGAAAAAAAAAGAAATGAATTTTGATATGGAATATAGAAATTATAGAAGGAATTTTATTTGAATGCTATAAGCTTTGGAAAACTGAAGACAGATAAAATGTATGCCAGGCATTTAAGAATGAACAAATAGTTTAAACCAAGTTATAGAAAATGGAAAACATGTGGTGCATTCAGGATAAAATGTAATTGAGTAAGACTGGAATATAAAATATATTGATAAGGTTGAAGAACCAGATGAAAATTTGGCAGACACTGTTTGGGAGCTTTGTAAAGAGTCAGGATTTTATGGTGTTTGTAGTGGTGAATATTTTTGTTTAACAATAGACCAACATTGTCCTAGGTAGCCTACTCAGTGAAAAGTCACAGTGCTGCACATTTGTAGAATGTGGTCCAATTGCCATTTTCTGAATTATGATATTGTTGCAACACTTCTTTGGTTCCTTCACAGAACACAGTAGTCTTACTGAACAGTAGGCATGGGGTTAAATGAATTTTTGTATCATAATGGGTGAACTTCATGGAATATAAGTTATATCTTAACAAAGTTGTATAAAAAGACAAACTAAACACATAAAAACCTTAATGATTACCCACAGTTTTCAATTTGGTAAAGACCAAAATACAAAACCAGTATTACACACACAAAGTTGACTTTCAAACAATTGACCTCCAAATAATTAAAGCTCTTTCCATGGCAGAATGGGTTCTATTATTCTGTTAATAAAAATGATTAAATGAGTAAAAAGCACTAATCACAGAGTCGAAAGATATTTGCAATTACTACTTTCACTGGTGCAAAAAGCATTCTTTTAGTTCCTTTTTCTAGGGGAACAATTAAATGAGAGAAACTACAAATTATTCTTTGTACATGCCATCATTGATGAAAGTCTAAGTGAGGCAGAAACTTCAGAAAGTAGTAATGCCATCAGGGAGTCGGGGAATGACAGACTTTGTATGTTTTCATCATTTAAAAAATTTTTCCAACTAGAGAAAAAAATTAAACGTTATATTTCTCCTCATATCATAGTTAACTCCATAGTAATCAAAATGTTTGCCATGCTTTAAAAATTTGTGTACCAGGAGATTTAGAATTTGGTAAGTGATAGTCATAAGGTTTTATCTTAAAGAGATCTCAGTCTATATAAACACATTGAATTGACCCACAAGATGTGTGTTATTAAATGTTAAGAATGGGAATTTTTGTATGAAACTACTTGGCTCAGTATTTAAAAAGTAAGGGATAGACTAATGCCTGTTTTCTGACAGGTTTTTAAAGGTATCACAATATATGCACAAACATCATTTAAAAAATTATGTGAACATTCCAAAATGGTACTGTTAAATGAATGATTTAAATATTTAGTTAATCATCCCTTTTATACCAAAAAGGAGGCCAAAAAGGGTCTCGAGGATAAGATAGTATAATATAATTTTAAGTCCTTATTTTTTTGAATAGTTTCTCTTTCAAAAGTAGTACTAACAAGTTACATTTCTTCTAAAAAGAAACACCCAGATTTCATATACTTTCCTTCCTCACCGCCCCCCTGCATTTAAAATCCCTTGTTTTTATTTGTTTTGGCTTGTTCTGCTTTCTTTCTCTCCAAATCATCTATAATGCAAAGCCTGTCATAATGGCATGGAATGCATTTCTTAGAACATAAACCATTTTAGAAATATCTTTGTAGCCAAAGATAAAATGAAGCATAAAAAGCATGTAAATTAATTTAACATTTCCCCCCCAAATAATAGCACTTTTAAACCCTGACTCTAGTGTTGTGCATGCTTTAGGCTTAGAAGATTCAAGAAGTAAAAGAGAAAATGCCACTGCTGAAATTTATTCTTCACCTTCTGAATTCGTTTTTGGAAAATGTGATTGTTTCCCATTGTGCATAAAGAAACTCACGGGAAGAACTTTTTAGAATTGAATATATTTGTACAAATACCATCTTCATCTTAAAAAAAGAAAATGGAAAAGGATTACGTAAACACACTGATAATCATGTGAGATACCTTGATCTGAGAACATATTAACCTGAAATTCTTAGGTAGTCTAGGATCAAGGTACATTTGTAAAATCAAGATATATTTGTAAATTTCAAACAAATTTGACTACGAGGAGATCTATGATGTGAGCACTTTTGCTGTAATAACGGATTATCAAAATTCACATGTGAACTAACTTTTGTTCAAAGGTTAGGCCAGGAATATAATTTTTAGATAGCAAATGTGCTAAAATAGCTCTAGTTTAATTTTGCCTTTATGCTACAGCTGCATTCACTCGCTCACTGAGGCTAGTATCTGCATTAGACTCAGTTAGCAATAGGATGAACTATTTTTTGAAAGTCATGGACACTGAAGAAAGTCAAGTGCAAGGTATTTACTGGGGGAGAGAACAGGCAGTAGGCAACTGCTATTAATAAGTTCCTAAACAAGATCAAATCAAAATCCAAGTCTGTTCAGGTAGATAAAGAAGACTGTAATTAGTGCAAGCCAAAAAACAAAACAAAATGATAGAAAAGCCCTAGTGCAAATACAAGCAAAGCTTTAACTAAATTGTTTAGTGGACATTTATTTTGCGTCCACTAATATTTTGCTAGGCAACTGGAAGAGCAGAATTGGTCAAGAGAAATAAGGTCTACTTTCTACTTAAAGTTTGCTTACACAGATGAAAAAAATCCATGATAACTGGAACATGGAGCACCAGGAGAGAAGTGCTATTTACCTCTAGAAAGCCGGGGCGATCATATCAGCAGCATTTCAGACGAGCAGTGGGATAAGACAAATGTCGACTACTGGTAGATGGCTGGAAAAAGTGAATTTATGAATATTAAACCAAAATATAGTCAGTAAATGAGAAAGTTATTGATGTAGGATTCTGTTTATGCATCTAGTAATATAATAATGAAGGTGATTGATGTTTAATGGGATTGAATGAATGTGCAGGTATGCGTTAAGTGGATTAGAGGCAAAGCATGAAGTAAGTATAATAGCCCAGATGACAAAAACAAAGCTTGTATTAGCATGTATACAAACAATAGCCATGAATGAGTGAAAGAAAGAAACTAACAAGTATTGATTAAATATCCAGCATGTGGTCAATAATGTGTTAGATACTATGGCAACCCTATTCTCTATAGGCGAGATGAAAAACATACAAAACAATATGAAATACAATAGTAAGTGTTTAGTGTGTGACACAAACCAAAATAGAGATATTCATAGAGAAAGAGTCCAGGACTTTTTGGAATATTAGAGAAGGATTTATTGGATATGGAGAAATGGCCACAGCAGGGTCCTCATACTGAAAGAATTTGAAATAAGTTATACCTGAAGGAAGGGAGAAAGGGAAGGAACCATATGAGCCAAAGACTGAAAGTATATGCAAGGCCATTAAAAACAGTTTAAATCAATTAGAAATTAGATTTGGAGTTGTATACAATTAAACAGGAGGGACCATGGATCATCAAGTGGTGGGATGAAGGGTATGGATTTGATTTGTAACAAAAAAGAAAGAATAAAAGTAAATTAAATACATGGAAAAAATGAAATAGAAACAAGATTAGTCTGAAAGGTAGACTCAAGTAAAGGGAGAAAGCTTAGCAGACACAGAGTTGCTGATATTTACCTAGAATAATGATGCAGATTTAAACAAAACAAAACAAAAAAACCTTAGAATTAAAATTCAATTTTGTGTTTTTTATTATAGCAATATACAGATTAAAGTAAAAAAGACCTGCCACTAGTATATTTCAAAATGTATATGCTAGTATCTTTGTAGGAAATGAGCCTAAAAATATATAAAACAACTTCTAATATAAACACATTAGAAATTATAAATGTATCTTAAGGAACACACTAAATGGGTTGGCAATATGAGATGATTAAGCAAAGTCTCAAAGGTTATACATCCTACAATGTAGAATACTTTATATTACCTTTCTTGTGTGTATCATTATGGACTCATAAATTCAATGTTTTCACAGTTAACTGACATCTTTATTCATCTTTAGATGTTGAAATTGTCAACACTTTGTTCATTGGGAGACCCTTTATGGCTACTTTTGATGTGATTCCATTAACCTTGGAAATGTATCTTTCTCTCTGGCACTGGAACATGTTACAGGTTCAGCTTGGACAGATGGAATTATCTCTGTCTTCAAGGAGCTCTTGTTCTTTTTTGTGTACAATAGTATAAGCCTTAGGATGACATTGTCCCTAGGCCATTTTGGTAGATGGAAGAGTCATAGAACCGTATTCTCTTATTTATTTTTTATTTAATTAATTAATTTATTTTTGAGAGAGAGACTGTGAGTGGGGGAGGGACAGAAGAAGAGGGAGAGAGAACCCCAAGCTGGCTCCACACCCAGTGTGAAGCCCAACCCTGAGATCACGACCTGGGCCAAAACCAAGAGTTAGATGCGTAACTAACTGAGCCACACAGGTGCCCTGAGAATCGTATTCTTCCAAAGACAGGAGCTCAAATTAGTAATTTCAATTCCGTTTCAATACGATAGCTATTCCTTTTAAAATGTTTGATTCCATAAGTGACCTTCATTTCTCAGTTAGAAATATTCCTGAGAAGTTTCAAAATGATAATTTGAGAAAATTATTTAGGGAGTTTGTAATTTTCTCTGAGGTTCATTTTGTCCTTAAGACCGAGCTTTTCAGTGACTTTTTTCTATTGACTATCAACAATATCTTATGATGGCTAGTTCTGTTCAGTTTGTCTATTATTTTTAATTTCTTTCAGTTTTGGTTAATATTCCAAAAGAATCCAGCTCTCAACTCTTACAAGATGACACTTGTATGCTTATTCTTTTGTGTTATTTTTTCTTTTGTTTTAGGTTCTTGTAAGTTTATTAAACTATTGGAGGAGGGAGGTGAATCTCTCTGTGAGTAACCTTTGAGACAACTGGAAGAAAAGAAAGTTCTAAACAAGACTTTAATTCTGTCGATTAAGTTCATCTACAATTTTTTTTAATACAGTTGTTTTACAATGTTCATGTATGAGAGTCTGACTAAACAAACCAATTGGCCTCAAACTCTAATTCCTAGTAATATCAGATTTTACATGTTTTTGAATATTCAGTTAAATTTTTCTTCACTAAAGTCTGTCTATATTAAAGCTTTTAAATTGATTATCTGTGTCAGAACCACAAGCTTTACCTTATATTATGATATAAAACATCCCTTTACTATCACATTTAATGTATTATACAATTTATTATTACACTATATCTGTTGTTCCAATGCTTGCTATGTATCACCCCAAATGATTCTCTTAGGTGATATTATTTAGATCCAATAACAAAGTCCTTAAATTTATTCTGGAGAAATTAGGGAGATGACTCTTCTTTTGGAATTCTCCATGACTACAGATCACAGTACATGGAAACCTATGCTGTGGAGGTTTTTGACAAAACCTCAAAAAGTCTCCTTTTGAATAACGTGACAAAACTGAGTATCATTTCATGCTTCTTTCCTTTTTTAAAACATTCTTACATTAGCTATAAGAATCCCTAGTATAAAATTCAACATCACAGACATTGGACAAATACACAAATACGTTTCTGTGATAAGTTCTGACTTCCACAAATTTGTCAGTAATGTTAGGAAAAATCAAAGTATATATATAAACATAATATAGTTTAATTTTTATTTTCTGGATTCTATAGATTCTTTTCATTCACATTTTTTAAAACGTTTTATTTATTATTTATTTATTAATTTGACAGATGGAGATCACAAGCCAAGTGGACAGAGAGGCCGGCAGAGAGAGGGGAGGAAGCAGGCTCCCTGCTGAGCAGAAAGCCCAATGTGGGGCTCGATCCCAGGACCCTGGGATCTTGACCTGAGCTGAAGGCAGAGGCTTTAACCCACTGAGCCATCCACGCACCTTTGTTCATTCACATTTTTAAACTATTATCAGTCTGTAAAATTCTAAGTCCTTTAAACTTTAAAACATTCTTTTTTTTTTTAATTATTTATTTATTTATTTGACAGATAGATCACAAATAGGCAGAGAGGCAGGCAGAGAGAGAGAGAGGGAGGGAAGCAGGCTCCCCGCTGAGCAGAGAGCCCGATATGGGGTCGATTCCAGGACCTTGGGATCAAGATCTGAGCCGGAGGCAGAGGCTTTAATCCACTGAGCCACCCAGGCGCTCCAAACTTTAAAAACATTCTAAGAACAACACTAAATTCCCATTACATTTATATAAGAATTTATGTACTTTGTTTTAGTCAAGAAATTGAAAATCCTTGAAAGACAGTAATGTATATTTTGTCCCAAATGTTCAATTTTTATGTTCCAAGCAATTGTGTTCATTTCCACCAAGAAACACAAAATATTCTTCTAAAACAAGTAAGATGAAACATTAAACTTTTTGGTTTTGTTATATAACACGTACTTTTCAATCACATTGTCAAGTTTAAGGAGAATTTGATATTTACCTTCCAAATTAGAAAATGTGTTATTGAAAAACCAGAGATTCAGAAAATAATTTTGTTACCAAAAGATGGAGGTTGGAGATGTTGCTTCCTTTCAAAATCTGGGCTTCTGCTATTAGAAAATTTACAACTGGCTCTTGAACAAATGAAGACCTTTTAGCCTTAGTTAATCCTTTTATCATTTTCTCGGCTTGCGGCCTCCTCTTTTCTCACCCCATTAGTTCAATTTCTTTCCAAACATTAGATTCTACTTTAAAATTAATTCTACTTTTTTTCTTTTTAAAAGAGAAAGCATTTTTAGTTAAGTTGAATTCCTATCATTTTTAGCCTCATAAAAACGACTCACAGCCATTCTGTCTTTTTAGCTAGAAACACATACATTTAAGCAAAGAACATAAACACCAGTCTTCCTATTTCTACCAACAGAATGTCTTGTTTTCCATTTGTTAAAAACTGTTTGCAGAAGCAGCTGTGCTGATCCGGGTTTGGCATTCCTTGTCTAGTCTGCCTTTCTCCACCTTGTCTCTCCTCAGGACTCTGATGTGAGCTCCAGCAACCGGGATCTCTCCCTTGCTGTTGGCCCATGGAAACTCCGGCAGATGGCCAGGAACGGAAGGAGCTTGAGATGAGAGCTATTATCTCCCCCGTCCTATCAAAGTCACCTCAGTCTAGAAGCCTCCTCAAGACCTTCTCTCCGTGACATTCCCTTTTCCTCTTCCTGTTAGGGCTGGTCGGTGCCCCACCACGGCTCATCCCGGGTTCCTGCAACGTCCCTGTGCTCGCTGATCAGAACTTTGTAAATGTCACCTTTCTTATACTACTTTGATTGCAGCACCACTGTTAAGTCTCTGACTATTCCAGGAGTCTTTTGTTTTTTTAAGACTTTATTAATTTATTTGACAGAGAAAGCGAGCACAGGTAGGCAGAGTGGCAGGCAGAGGGAGAGGAAGAAGCAGGCTCTCCACTGAGCAGGAAGCCGGATGTGGGGCTCGATCTCATGACCCTGAGCCGAGGGCAGATGTTTAACAGACTGTGCTACCCAGGCGCCCCTCCGAGAGATTCCTTCTTTAAAAAGAATTCCTTATTCCTCCTCCTCTCTCTCTCTCTCTTTTTTTTTTTTTTTAATATAATAAACTTATGTTTGTATGAATCACAAATCTTCTAAGTTACTTTTGGAGGCAAAAGATAAATGAGCACTTCAGATATTAAACACAGCTGCTTGTCTTTGTAATTCTTTTAGTGTGGTTTCTAGCCAGTGCTCCTTGACTGGGGTACCCTTGTTTCAAATGCAAACAATTTCTTTAGCCTTTTATTTTAATCATCTGGGCTTTTCTTTTTTAAGGGAAGTTTCTCCATTTTTTGCTGCTTCCAAGTTCTCAGATTTAATGTTCACTATCTTAAGGATTTAATATAAATACAAATAGCTTGAGTTTCCAGTTTAGAACCTTACCCAGAGGGCACAGCTGGCAGGAGCTCAATCCCACGGCCCTGAGATCGCACCCGTCCTGAGCCGAAACTGACTGCACCCCCAGGTGCCCAGGATTGTTCAGTATTTTTTAAATGAAAGTACAGTGCCCTTCTTTGGATTACAGGACTTATTTTATATGGTGAGTTTTGCGGAATTTAAGGTCCCCCCCACCATGAGGGAGCAGAAGGCAAAACAGAAGGGGATACTCTGCAACCTCCCCCCAACCCCCATTCCTGGATGGGACATGCGTGACATTCTTCCCAGAATCTCCCAACTGTCTTAATACCTTGCTGAAGGGGAAAACGACCTTGACCGTGGCCGTTGTTGCCTATTTTTTAGGTATCCCTTAGGTCGGTCCTCTTTAGCATATGGAAGTTCTTTGGAAACCTCCTTTTTCCTTACTTCCCCCAGCTCCTGAGTATAAAATCACCGCTCCTCCAGACCCTGGTCTAGCCGCTCTTTCTGCGCATGGGTGCTGTGTCACTGTTCTTTCATAAAACCAGCATTTTGCACCTGAGGTGTCGTAAGAATTCTTTCGTGATTGCTGGCTCTAGCCTCCACCCACCAAACCTCACCGGTGTTCCCAGAGCACATCCCCCTACCTCCCCAGGGATCCCTCCTACTGGCTTGAGAATTTTCACTATCATGCGTCCTGGGCTTAATCTTATATTGAGAAAACAATGGTGGGAGAATTCCTGATGTCTAGGACACAAGAATTGTTGGCATTTCTTCTTATTTCAAGTGATCTTGGGGCAGAGTAGGAGTTAGAAGTCAGTGATTTTTTTTTTTTTTTTTTTAAGATTTTATTTGACAGAGATGCAGCGAGAGAGGGAACACAAGCAGGGGGAGTGGGAGAGGGAGAAGCAGGCCTCCCGCTGAGCAGGGAGCTCCCTATCCCAGAGATCAGGACCTGAGCGGAAGGCAGGAAGGCAGACACTTAATGACTGAGCCATCCAGGCGCTCCAGAAGTCAGTGATCTAAAAGATCACGAAGTCTTGCCAAATGTTGGGGGAAGAAAGTACGCAGTTAGCCCTGGTTTATGTTTGGAAGCAACATACTGTATTCCACAAGCTAGGTGTTTTCTCTTTTAATTTTCTAAAATTAGCAACATTATTATTATTTATATTAGTGTCCATTTCTTGCAGTCAGCAGTAAGGGGGTGGGGCCTGCACTTGTAAATTGGGAAGGATTGGTCTTTTGCTTTTGTAAGTTAGAGTTTTTATTTTTGCATTTAGCAAATAAATTTGTTTCGTGAGACTCACTTTCCACTGAAACCATGGGACAATAATAGAGGACCTAATGCCATGTATTAGAGAATGTCTTCTATTTTAGCAAGATCTCTAATATGTTCAGCTTGACTCATAAGTCTAAAAAACAGGTGCTATTTTTTTCATCCCCTATTTAGGATTGAAATACAAAGTAACTTTTTCGAGGTTTGCTTGGAGGCCCTTTTGGCTACAGAGTCTATAGGGCTCCACTCCCACATATTTCAGGATATTATACTCAAAATTACCTCACAGATAACTGAAATTTCTGGTCATTTCTGGCATTTCAATTCTAGGTTTTATAGACTATGGACTGTAATGCTCTGATCTGATCCAAGTAGACTTGGATTCTTTTCTTGAATGTTGGACTGTGCACCACCCACAGTTCATCAGAATAGTCCAGGGAAGGGCTCCTGGGTGGCTCAGTGGGTTAAGCCTCTGCCTTCGGCTCAGGTCATGATCTCAGGGTCCTGGGATGGAGACTCGCATGGGGCTCTCTGCTCAGCAGGGATCCTGCTTCCTCCTCTCTCTCTGCCTGCGGCTCTGCCTACTTGTGATGTCTCTCTCTCTCTGTCAAATTAATAAATAAAATCTTTAAAAAAAAATAGTCCAGGGAGCTGCAGATATTTATGAGGCCAAAGAGCAAATATTTGAGATTTGGGAAGAGGTAGTAGAGAAACACATACTGACAAACAGATAAACTCAATCTTTACTCTTTACTAAAAACTGAATTTCCTGAGTAGAAAACAGCTATGAGGATAGGGGATTTCTTTGCTCTTTGAGCTCAACCTAAGTCCACCATACTGAACAGAGAAAGAAGTACATTGTGCTTATTCAGGCCCGGGCTGGGGGAGGGGGGAACTCCCATGATTGTGAAGGAAAGGGTGTGGAGATTCTGTGCTCATTGAAAGTTCAAAGTGTTACATTAATTGACACTAAGTATATAAACTTGCAAAGTGCTAAGGTGTTCAAAGATCTTTAAAGGATTGGAGACTCCAACTTTCTAGGTTTAACCAGATTATAGGATGAGTAACTTTGTCTGTGGGGAGGTGATTTCATCTGGGCACAGAGAAGCAAGCCGTTCCTGTTGACTCAAGAGGGACATCAGTAGAAAGCAGGTACTGGGGTGTCTCTGGTTGGATGCTATAAACTGGGTCGGGGAGAAACTCACATGTGATCACAGTTTTGTCAGAAACAGTTACTGAAACTGAGGCTCTCTTAGCCTTTAATTCTATCTTTAAGTCTACTTCTTGGGACAGTAAGTTTATCTTTGAGGATGATTTCCATGTGGCCTTTGTGAAAGGTGATGCTAACAATGGAACAGAGAGGATGTTTGTCGAGTTATATTCTTTAAAAAAATTTCTTTTTAAAGATTTATTTATTTATTTGAGAGAGAGTGAGAGCAGGAGCACAGGGGTGGAAGAGCAGAGAGAGAGGAGTGGAAGAGAGAATCCTGAAGCCGACTCCCTGCTGAGCAGAGAGCCCTATGTGGGGTTGGATCTCATAACCCTAGATCATGAACTGAGCTGAAATCAACAGTTGGCTGCTTAATAGACTAAGCTACCGGGCACTCCTGTTAAGTTATAGTCTTAAGAATATTTTTTTAGAGGAGGATGTAATTATCAGAGCAGCTTTCTTTCATCATCTCCCAGTGGTATCAATAATTAAAGACCAGAAACCAGTATTGTAAAAAGTTGGCAGGGTTTTGGAAAATGTGTGAATTGCCCACATCTGTAGATTTATAGATTAGCAATAACAACAAAACACAATTGAGATAGACTCAGATTGTCTAAGAGAGGAATGAAAAAGACCATCCCAAAGGGTAAAATGGGCAGGGTACCTAGTCAATAATTTACAAAGTTACTCTTTTGTCACACCGTGAACAAAGATTTCCACTCTGAGCTGTGACCTCCTACTGGGAAGTTACACGGTTAACCTACCCAGAAAGCAACAAGCTGCAAATCCTTTTTAAAGGAAAATAAATTCTTGTAGAACTCAAGGATTGAATAAAATTATTTTACTATGTTATGTAAATACATGAAAACATAAATCTAGGTAAGAACACTCTATGGATGTGACTTATATAAAGCCAAAATTTATAAATGCAATTGCAATTTAAGTAAAAATCAAGTCAAAAGGTCAATTAAAATTGAAATTCTAAAAAAAAAAAAAAATTGAAATTCTAGGTACCATTTTAATACCGTGAAGAATGATGTCTAGATGAAATTAACTCACCATTGTGAGGTTTATGTTTTACTGCGATCAACTGGTTCTCCAGGACTGACCACATCCATTTTCCCATATGGGAGGACTGATTTAATTCTTATTCCAGTTGTCTCATTTAATTGAAATTTCCTTGAAATCTTCACTGGTACATTCATTTGTTACAAATACATTATTTTGCCTGTTTTGTGCATTTTACTTTCTCCATAGCTTGTGGCAATTAAAGTAGTACTACTTGGAGATTTTTGTTATTTTAATCAAAATCCTAGTTGCAACTGCTGAAATGATAAGTCAGTGTTTGGGCATAAGGTGGTCCTCAGAGTGATCTCAAGTATATAATCAAAACTAAAACTGTCAGTTACACATGTGAAACTTCTGATGATCCCTAACTGTGTTCTCAGACCTTGGTCTTGATAAATCCTTCCATAGGATTTATTTGAAGGATAATCCTTCATTATTATTATTGCCTCCTACATGACAACACCCACTCTTGTTCCTCTGCAATTCATTCTCTGTACTGAAATCTACCCCCCTTACTTAACTGTCTTATCACTCACAACTTCGACTTTTATGGTTTAAGTAAATGATGATTTACCAAAAATGCTTTAATCACTACAGATGAACTCTGTGCAGAATGCTTTTCTCACATTTATGAACCAGGTTTTAAATAACTGTAATGCATACTTATCCTTCAAGTATCAGATTAGGTATTTTCTCCCTCAAGATTTCCCTGATTAGGCCATACTTGTTTTTGCTTCATATAAATTTTTTCCCATATTTTTAATAATTTTAATAATATTTTAGAGCTGTTTTAGATTTACAGCAAAATTAAGGAGAAAGTACAAAGATTTCCCATAGACCCCCTTGCCCTCACGCACACACAACAACCTGCCTTGTTACCATCACGTACCCATCAGAATGGTACACTTGTTATAGTTGATATACCTTTGTTAATCCATTATGATCACTTGAAGTCCATAATTTACATTAAGATTCACTCTTGGTACCAAATATCCTATGAGTTTGGGCACATGTATGATGACATACATCCATTATTATGGTATCATACAGAATAGTTTAACTGCTCTCAAAAAATTCTCTAAGCTCTGCCTATTCATCCCTCTCCCCAACCCCCCCCCAAAAAAAAACACTGATTTATTCAGTCTCCATAGTTTTGCCTTTTCCAGAATGCCACATACTTCATGGCGTACAATATGTAGCATTTTCAGTTTGGCTTCTCTCAATAACGTGCATTTCAGGTTCTTCTGTGTTTTTTCATGGCTTAATAGCTCATTTCTTCTTAGTGCTGAACCATATTCCATTGTCTGGATGTATCACAGTTAATTCATTCATTTACCTATGAAAAGACATCTTGGTTGCTCCCAAATTTTGGTAAATATAAATAAACATCTGTTTCAGGTTTTTGCGTGGACATGCATTTTCGGCTGTTTGGGTAAATACCAAGAAGTGCAATTGCTGGATCCCATAGTAAGATTATGTTGATTTTTGTAAGAAATTGCAACTGTCTTCCAAAGCGGCTACACCGCTTTGCATTTCCTCCAGCAATCAATGACAGTTCTTGTTGCTTCAGGTCCTTGTCAGCATTTGATGATGTCAGTGTTCTGGATTTTGGCCATTCTAGTAGGTTTGTAGTGGCATCTCATTACTGTTTTGATTTGCATTTGCTTGAAGATATATGATGATGTTGGGAGCATTTTTCACATGCTTATTTGCCATCTGTATATTTAATCAGGTTCTTTATTCTTTTTTCGTTGAGTTTTAAGATTTTTCTTTTGTATGCTTTGGAAACAGTCTTTTTTTCAGATATGTCTTTTGCAAATATTTTCTCCCAGTCTGTAGCTTGCCTTCTCATTCTATTGACATTGTCTTTCACAGAGCAGTTTTTAATTTTAATGAAATCCAGTTTAACAATTACTTCTTTCATGGATTGTTCTTTGGTGTTCTATGTAAAAAGTCATCACCATACCCAGGTCATCTATGTTTTCTCCTATACTGTTTTCTAGAGTCTTAAAGTTCCTCTTTTATATTTAAATCTATGATCCATTTTGAGTTAAATTTTGTGGAGTGTCTAGACTCTTTTTCTTTTTTTTTCATGTAGTTGTTCAGATGTCCCACTACTATTTGTTGAAGAGACCATCTTTTCTCCATTTGATTGACTTTGCTTCTTTGTCCAAGTTCAATTGGCTGTATTTATTTGGGTCTATTTCTGGGCTCTCTGTTCTGTTTCATTGACTTATTTGTCTTGTTTACTATAACTTTTTAGTAAGCGTTGAAGTCAAAAAGTGACAGTTTTCCAACTTTGTTCTTCTCCTTCAGTATTGTTTTGCCTATTCTGAATTTTCTTTCTTTCCCTGTAAATTTTAGAATCAGTTTTTTGATATCCATAAAATAACTTGCTGGGCTTTTTATTGTAATTACACCGACTATAGATCAAATTGGGAAGAACTAGCATCTTGACAACATTGACTCTTTCTGTGCATAATGTGGAATATCTCCCCATTTATTTAGTTCTTCTTTGATTTCACTCATCAGAGTATTACAATTTTCTTCAAATCTTATATTTTTTAGTTGTATATCTGAGTATTTCATTTTGGGGGGTGCTAATATATAGTATTGTGTCTTAAATTTCAAATTCCATTTATTCATTGCTTATATAAAAAGTAGCTGCCTTTTGTATATTAACACTATATCCTGTAACCTTGCTGTAATCATTTATTAGTTCTAGGGTTTTTTTTTTTTTTTTGTCAATTCTTTCAGATTTTCTACATGTCATTTGTGAACAAAGACAATTTTAGATCTTCCTTCACAATCTGCATACTTTATTTCCTTTTCTTGCCTTATTGCATTAGCTAGAACTTCTAGTATGATGTTGAGAAGCAGTGGTGAGAGGGGATATCCTTATCTTTTACCTGCTATTACTGGGAACGTGATGAGTTTCTCACCATTAAGTTATCTGCTGTTGTTGAATGAAGTAGTCCAAATGTGTCAGTTGTATCCAGTTTGATTGAGTGATGGTGCTTGACTTAATCTACCTCCATGCTGATTTTCTGCCTGCTAGAATTGTTCATGTCTAAGAGAGGGGTGTTGAAGTCTTCAACTATGATGATGGATATATTTATTTTCATTGTATTTTTTGTTTTACCTCATGTAGTTTGATGCTGTTGTTAGGTGTATACATTAAGGATTATTATGTCTTCTTAGAGAATTAAGCCTTTCAGCATTATATAATGCTCTTCTTGTCCCTGTTAAGTTTTGTTGCTTTGAAATCTGTTCTGTTGGAAATTAACAGAGCTAATTTTGCTTTCTTTTGATTAGTCTTAGGACAATATATTTTCTTCCATCCATTTACTTTTAATCTATATGGGTCTTTATATTTTAAGTGGGTTTCTTTTATTTTTTTTCCCAAGATTTTATTTACTTATTTGACAGAGAGAGAGAGAGCACAGGCAGGCAGAGGTAGAGGAAGAAACAGGTTTCCAGCTGAGCAAGAAGCCTGATGTGGGACTCGATCTCAGGGATCTCTCTGGGATCATGACCTGACCTGAAGGCAGATACTTAACCGACTCAGCCACCCAGGTGTCCCTTAAGTGGGTTTCTTATAGACAACATATAGTAAGGCTGTGTTTTTGATCCACTCAGACAATGTCTATTTTTAATTATTGCATTTAGACCACTAACATTCAAAGTGATTATTGGTATAGTTGGTTGAATATCTACCATATTTATTACTGTTTTCTATTTGCTGCCTTTGTTTTTGTCTTCTACTTTTACTGCTTTTTGTAGTTTAATAGAACATTTTATATCATTTAACTTCTTTCCTTTCTTAACAAAACAGTTGTATTTCTTTTTTGACCATTTTTAGTAGTTGCCAGAGAGTTTGCAGTATACATTTACAACTAATCTAAGTCCATTTTCAAATAACACTATACTGCTTCATGGAAACTGTAAGTACCCTTTAATAACAAAATAATTCTAATTCCTCCCTATCATCCCTTATATCATTGACATCATTCATTTTATTTACATAAAAACATTCATAAACATGTATATGTACAAACACACTTTAAATATAGACATAGACATAAGCATGCATAATCAAATACATTGTTGGTATTTTATTTTGAACAAACTATTATCTGTTAGATCAATTAATAAGAAAACTAAGGTTTTTTTTTTTTTTAAGATTTTATTTATATGTTTGACACAGAGAGAGAAGCAGTGAGAGAGGGAACACAAGCAGGGGGAGTGAGAGAAGGAGAAGCAGGCCTCCAGCTGAGCAAGGAGCCTGATGCTCCATCCCAGGACCCCAGGACCATGATCCAAGCCGAAGGCAGACACTTAACCACTGAGCCACCCAGGCAACCCCAAAATTAAATGTTCTAAGTTTACTTTCACTTATTCATTCTTTGATGTTCTTGCTTTCTATATGTAGATCTGAGTTTCTGTTCTATATCATTTTCCTTCTCTCTGAAGAACTTCTTTTCGCATTTATTGCAAGGCTGGTCTGCTGGCAACATATTTCCACAGCTTTTGTTTGCCTGTCAAAGTCTTTATTTCTCCTTCACCTTTGAAGGATAATCTCACAGGGTACAGAATTCCAACGGAGTAGTTTTTTTCTCTCAACATTTTAAGTATTTCACTCCACTCTCTTCTTGCTTGCATAACTGCTAAAAAGAAATCTATCTAATTCTTATCTTTATAGGTAAAGATTTTTCCCCCTCTGGCGTCTATCAGGATCTTTTCTTTATCCTTGATTTTCTGTAGTTTGAAAAACCTATCAGTTTTTTTTTGTTGTTGTTGTTATTGTTGTTTTTTTTTCTTTTCATTTACCTGCTTCATGTTCTCTAAGCCAGATCTGTGATTTGGTGTCTGACATTAAATTAGGGGAATTCTTAGTTCTTCTTGTGTCGAACAGTTCTTTTGTTTGTTTCTCTCTTCTACTTCTGATTCCCATTACTTGTATGCTGCACCTTTGTAGTGTACCAGAGTCCTTGGATATTCTGTCCTTTGGTTTGGTTTGGTTTGGTTTGGTTTTGGGGGGTTGGTGGTTTTTTTTGTTTTTGTTTTTGTTTTTTGCTTTATTCCCTTAGATTTTCAGTTTTCAAGGGTTTTACTGATATATCCTTGAGCTCAGAGATTTTTTTTCCTCAGCTAATAGTCCTTCAAAGACATTCTTCTGTTACAGTGTGTTTATCTCTAGCACTTCTTTTGATTCATTTCTTAGTGTCCCTATTCGCTGACATTGCCCACTCATGCATGCTGTTTACTTTATACATTAGAGCCCTGAGCACATTAATTTTTGTTGTTTTAATTCCCCAGTCTGATAATTCCAATATCCCTGCCATGTGTAGTTTTGTTGCTTCCTCCATCTCTTCCAATTATGCTCTTTGCCTTTTGGCCTGTCTCAGAAGTTTTTCTCGATAGCCAGCCTCAATGTACTAGATAAAAGGAACTGCTGTCACTAGGGCTTTAGTAATATGGCGGTGAGATGTGTGTGGTGGGGAGGTGTTCTATGCTCTTAGGATTAGTTCTTAGTCTTTCTGTGAGTCTATGCCTCTGGACTACAAAGTTCACAGTGGTTCTTTTTGTTTTGTTTTGTTTTTTTGTTTTTATTTCCTTCTCCTCTTTGAGTGGGAGAGGTACAATGGGCTGGAGTTGAGTATTTCCTTTCTCCAATTTGGAAGGCTAGAGCCAGCTGGAGTGGGCAGGTTTCCACTCCCCCAGGCCATTTAGGCTCTACTATCCCAGCAGGCGAGGCTCTGGGTAACTAGTTTCCACTATGGGCTTCCCTTGTTATGAAAAACAGTGCTCTGTGATATTTCAAATTGTTCCTTTGTCCCCTCCCTACAGTTAGAAGAAGGGGGTTTTCTCAGGCGTTTACTGTGTGAACCTGGTCTACCTCCTGGAGGTAAATCTCACAAAACTGTGGGAGTTTTCTACCACTGGGTCCCCCTATTAGTTTTTAACCAATCGAGTTGTCCATACTGAGTCTCCAGGAAGTCATCAGTTACAGTACTGGGTGTCCTACCCTGGTGCCGGGTCCTCTGGTGGTTTCAGCTTGTTAGGCTCAGCTAAGGTTAGTTGTTATATTTTGTTAGGCTCAGCTTGGGTAAGTTGTAATATTTTGTACTTGCCTGTTGGTCTCTCCCATCTTGGAAGAAGCAGTTTGCTTGGTATCCTTACCCATCCTCTGGATCCTAGAAGAGTTGTTGATTTTCCGTCTGTTTAGCATTTTCCTTGTTAGTAGGATGGAGTGGGGGTTTCGGAGCTGCTTACATACAGAACTGGAAACTAGAAGTTCCCCCTTTATTAAATTCTAAAGTATCTTTGTTGCTTTGGTTCAATAGGTATCCAATTTGTTATGCAACAACCCATGATCTTATCTTAAACAAAGCTTCAAGCATCTTTACATCTTTCGGTATTTTCTCTGTCCCAAAATGTAATCCCTCAGGAGATATCTTTTTCAACTAAAACTGTCTTGAAAGGTCCCTGGAAAATCATGAAGGATATGTTTTTTCAACTTGTCAAAAGAGAATTGTTGTACATAATTAGGTTTATTTGATATGGTACTGTTCATGATTGACATAGAAAAATGACATGTCAAAAGACATGGTAACACTCTTTAGGTTAAATTGGCATAGGTAAAATATTACTAATATAAATAGTTCAGAAATTATAGGCTCTATGGAAAGATATAAAGAATTGTAAATGCCCTCGTTGTCAATAATATATCTCTCTTTGTCAGAATCCTGGTGTTGTTTTGCTTAAAACAACAGTGCCATCAATTATAAATTCAGTTATGTTTAAAATGTTAAACTGGTTACAACTTTTCTTCTCTAGTTTAAATCTAACATCTTCTAGGTCAGTGCTTCTTGGTTGGGGATACACATCCTCTACCTATAAAGTTCTATTAATACACAGATATTTCTTAACCTTTGATAATAGAAAAGTTTAGTTCATGTATTTGGGGTGGAAATACACAATTCCAGATCATTAATTATGGTTGAGAAAATGAGTTGTGGTAACATAATTACCTTTTGATGGTAAATAATTTAAGATGGGCATGGACTCAACTCTGGCTGGTAAAATACAATAGGAAGTCTGCTGTTTGGCTGCCAGTGAAGATTTTCCCTGTGATAAAAGTAGTCCCCTGAGGAAAATTTGCCTTCCTGCCTGCCTTTGTATGAACTCCAAGAGACTATGATAGCTGAATTGTTTTGATTTCCTGTGGGAAGAAGTTTTAGGACAAAAGTCAGATCCTAAAGTTTGAAGAAAAATGGGAAGCACCTAGGTAAAGCATGAACTTTCAGAGTCTCCTGAAACTGCTTTGTCAGGGTAATTTTTAATTGATATTTTTAAATAATTTTAACTAATTTCAATCAATTTTCTTGGTATTGTGGCCAAAAACCTCCGTGTGCACAGAACTCGGCATATGGTAAAGCCATAGAGATATCCTTTAGATTTACTATTGAAACATGCTATTAATGGTTCACCAAAACTTGAGACATTTATACAGTGTAATCCCCTCATGTTTATTCTGGAGCATCATGTTTTGACTAACAGAAATCTGGAAGAATTGCCTAATACTCATTATTTGGGGGTAAAGACTTTATTTACACCAACATCAGGAAACACAATGTGAAACGGTGACATATAGACTAACAAATGAAATCATTGTTTGACTTCTTTTACTAGCTGATTATCAACTAGAGCAGAGAAAACTTGGTTTCCAGAGCCTTTTTAATTCTCCAGAACTTCAAGCTTAGCCCAGGAAGGGTGAGTAGCTACGGTCACTGTGTCACTTGGGGGGCCACTACCATTTCCTGAAATTTCACCTTTGGTAATTCATTATTTGGTATTTTGAAGGCTTTTCTGTTTTCAAGCTCATTTTACAAATGCTAGCTCTGAAGGAAGCAGTAATTTGAAACAGTTAGAGAAAGATTATTGTGAAACCAGGATAAGGCCCATGAAAGTAGAGAGGAAGCTTTGACAGAGAACAAGTTAACCTTCCTTATGAAATTCAAATTTTTCCCTGGGTTCTGACCCCTTTGCTTTAGTAGGGGATGTTTAATTAGATTACAAAGTTATATTATCATGGCATTTTAATTCTGGAAGGGACTTTAAATATCAGCTAGTTCAACTCCATTTTAAAAATGAGGATGAAGTTCTATAAGCTTCAAATATATTGCAATCTAATTTATAGGAAAGAATCTCTGTGTTTATTGCTGTTCAAGCAGAGCCAAAAATGCTCCTTAGAAAGTAAATTTGTGAATCTAAGTAGTGACCCAAATTGCTTTTTACAGAATAGCAATTGGGGACCAGGATAAAACTGAAAATTTATCTTTCAGTAAAATGGTCTTTCACTGGTTACGATAGCAGTTCTTGACAGGACAGAGAGACTGGGCTTGGTTGGTTCATAGGACAGAATATTAGTTGTATGATATGCATGCTTTAGGATTTAATTATTCAATCAACTTTCTTAAAAAGGAATAATACATCACTTTCACTTTGGGAATTGAACTTGAGATGAAAGAAAGAAAAGAACTTTAGCTCTTGTAATTTCACAGTATTTTACCCTACTTATTTATTTTATGCTTAAACTCTTGCTGCTCTGTATACTAAGAGAAGTAAGGCAGCATTATCAGAATTTCAAAGGGCCATCAAAGGATATACCATCAACTGTGGGTAGTCAGTATGACAACAAAGAAGTAGAGCATTGGACTCAGCTACAATTCCCTGACTGACATTAAATTTTACAAAATAAGCTCAGAGCTCACATCCAGTAAGTGGAACCCGCTATCCTATTAGAAATTGTTGTACCTGCAACTGGTTGCTTCATGATAGCATTTAGCAATCTGCAAACAGTGCGCTAACCATGGTAGACAGGCATTTAGTATCTACACAGATTTAGCAAAGCTGCAGAACCTTTAAAAGTGGTATAGTTAGAAAATATATAATGATAAAATTAAACCTGGTGTGTAGATGGTTTCAAATACTAAACCCCTTGCATAAATACACCATCTTTGCAAATTGTAATAGGGTTACACTAACAACTATACAAATGAAAAAGTATAGTCCACTGGATTTATTTTAAGGTAACTTCCCTGTCTGATGTGTCCTTTCGCACATGGACACTTCCATATGTGCCGCCATGACACACCCAACATGGTGCCCTCCTGAGTCAAAGACAATAACCAATGACTTCTGACCTCTGTACAAGGATACCTTGGCCCAGTATAATACTCTTTGGGGAGTCAGAATTTGGAAAACCGAGAACTCATAAAAATGTGCAAACTTAGGTAATGAGAAAATGATGCATATGAAAAGGTAATGGGGTCAAAATGGTGACCATCATGAAGGAGAAAGGGTTTTTTGGTCTCCAAAGGTGTAGAGTTCCTACCAGATTTCAAAGTACAGATTTAGGGAGCTGAACTGTGGTATTCTTGGGGTCCATGTTCTTGACTTTCCTTTTTCTGACTCACTTCTTCCCTTGAGTCCTTGTCCAGACTCCCCTTTCACTGCTATGCTTTAAAACTGAAACCCTGGGCAGTCCAAAAATAAAAGGAAACAAGATAATAAGTGGAGGAAGATAAGTCATCTAAGCTCATGATTTCATCAAATATAACTGAAGACTTTCAGTTTTACTAGGGAGTTTCATATACAAGCTACATCATGAGGGGCAGGATGGCATAGTTTCTTGAGAGAGTCTGAACACAGATTACCTGGGTATGAATCCAGTCATTAATACCTTAGATAGCATTATTGCTAAATTTTTAGACTCCCTTCCTTTCACCTTAGCTGGAAAATAAGCGTAGTAGTAACATCTACCTCACAGGGATAATAGGAGAATTAATGAGATAATATTTGTAAAGCACTATTAAGTATTTTGCACTCACTTTTAAATGTTGACCCAGATTTATGTTATTCTTTAAGTAACTAGGATATTATTGTGCATTTTCATTAATGAAAAGTCTTAACATTGATAAAAATCTGCTAACACTAGATGATACATACAGAGATACTCTACATACTGAAATAATTTAGTTTATTGGCTAGTACACCATTTACATCATTAAGCATTCTCTGCTAAAGGGTATGCTTATCTGTTTATTAATTTCCCCCTTACTCCTTGTTATAAATAAGCCACTCAGTTGCTTTTCTCAAGTGACACAAGGTTTTCCAGTCCCAAAGAACACCAGTTTTTCATACCAGGCACTCTCTCTTTTCAAAAAAAACCTTCCCTGGTATCTTTTAAGTTTGGAGAAGTATTCTGAACCCTTCCCACATTTTCCTAGACAAATTTTATCATGCCACTTTAATCATCATCCTGAAATGACCTGTTTGGCAGGTTGTAAGTAGACAGAGACTCTCCAGGGAAAGATGATCTCATTTGTAGCCTCGACAGCTTTCACAGTGTCTAACATATAAGGGACTCTTTAATTAATGCTTGCCGGATGGAAGTTGACCTTTGTTATCATGGCAAAAATTACAAAGAGAATTAAGAGAACTTGCAAGATGAAGGTCTGCACATACTGAGACGTATTTGTTACCTCAGAGAATCTTTCTAAAGAAATTAATGAAGAGTGCAGCGGAAGACTGGAGCTAGCAGCATAACCAGCTGACTAACAGAATAACTTTGTGTTTGTTTTAATATAAAATTCTATTCCTTCTCTAATGAAGGGTGGGACAAATCTCCTCTAAAATTGCTTATGGACTATTTAGCCCTCTGTTACAAATTACTCTACCAAAAACTTACATCTTCAGGAATGCTGGTTCCTGTACTTGAAATTATGTGTCTTTTCCTCAGTGTTAATTATAATGTAAAATAACTCCCTTGCACAACCACATCATAAAATGTCGAGTCTTCTTGTTCAAGTAATCACTTATGCTAATCATAGTCGTTACAATTGACATTGATGAGAAAAAGTATACACAAAAGTTAATATCTGAATATTTTAACAGCATGTGTTAAACTTTAGATAAAATTAATAAGAACATTAAAAGATATGTGTTTAATGATGTGATTAGATGGCAAGAACATTCTAATTATCTTCAAGAAAGTGCAGTTCTTTTCTTATCACAGCTTGGAGTATATGACAAAAGGCAGAAAAAGAGAAACAGTTTAGTGAAGACACACTTCAAATAAGCAATTAGAAGACCATCACCAAACTTCAAGTGACCACAGTGGTTTGGATTAGATATGAAAGCAGGGAAGAAATTTGCTATATAAATACTTTCAAAGAAGCAAAATAGCTCAGAGGCAAAAAATCATGCATGGCCACTCAGAACTCATTTGTCTGGATTGTAATTTATAAATCTGACATAAAATCTTCTGCTAATTTTTATGATTTCTCTAAGATCTTACTTTTCCAGGTCATTCAGTTTTACTCCATGTCATAAGGATTCCCTAAAATCTATACAGTTTTTAATTTTTATAATCATACTCGATACTTTAAAAAATATGGTTATACTACATTTAGTTTCTAAAAAATTTTGGCTAGCTTTAGTTTATTAAGATTGATACATTTTTTTGCTCAATTTTAATAAAAGCTTTCAATAACTGGACTGTCCCAGTGTTCATAAAGAGAGAATCACCAAAGGGGAATACAAATTACGAAAATTTAACATTTTTATTACTTCCTATTATACATCTTCTTTTGAGGTCAGACTAAATTGCTTTCCATAAAACTTTGGGGTTCTAGCTAACACGGTTACATGGGAATTAGATTTATTGATTTGAAATTTGCCTTGTTTTCTTTTTTTTAATTTTAATTTTTTTGTACTTTCTTTTTTTAAAATATTTTATCTCTTTTCAGCATAACAGTATTCATTATTTTTACAGCACACCCAGTGCTCCATGCAATCCGTGCCCTCCCTAATACCCACCACCTGGTTCCCCCAACCTTTGATCCCCCGCCCCTTCAAAACCCTCAGCTTGTTTTTCAGAGTCCATAGTCTCTCATGGTTTACCTCCCCTTCCAATTTCCCTCCACTCCCTTCTCCTCTCCATCTCCCCTTGTCCTCCATGTTATTTGTTATGCTCCACAAATAAGTGAAACCATATGATAATTGACTCTCTCTGCTTGACTTATTTCACTCAGCATAATCTCTTCCAGTCCTGTCCATGTTGCTACAAAAGTTGGGTATTCATCCTTTCTCATGGAGGCATAATACTCCTTAGTGTATATGGACCACATCTTCTTTATCCATTCGTCCATTGAAGGGCATCTTGGTTCTTTCCACAGTTTGGCGACCGTGGCCATTGCTGCTATAAACATTGGGGTACAGATGGCCCTTCTTTTCACTACATCTGTATCTTTGGGGTAAATACCCAGTAGTGCAATTGCAGGGTCATATGGAAGCTCCATTTTTAATTTCTTGAGGAATATCCACATTTTTAATTTCTTGAGGAATTTCCAAAGTTCCTGCACCAACTTGCATTCCTACCAACAGTGTAAGAGGGTTCCCCTTTCTCCACATCCTCTCCAACACATGGTGTTTCCTGTCTTGCTAATTTTGGCCATTCTAACTGGTGTAAGGTGGTATCTCCATGTGGTTTGAATTTGAATCTCCCTGACGGCTAGTGATGATGAACATTTTTTCATGTGTCTGATAGCCATTTGTATGTCTTCATTGGAGAAGGGTCTGTTCCTATCTTCTGCCCATTTTTTGATATGATTGTCTGTTTTGTGTGTGTTGAGTTTGAGGAGTTCTTTATAGATCCTGGATATCAACCTTTTGTCTGTACTGTCATTTGCAAATATCTTCTCCCATTCCGTGGGTTGCCGTTTTGTTTTGTTGACTGTTTCATTTGCTCTGCAGAAGCTTTTCATCTTGATGAAGTCCCAAAAGTTCATTTTCGCCTTTGTTTCCTTTGCCTTTGAAGACATATCTTGAAAGAAGTTGCTGTGGCTGATATTGAAGAGGTTACTGTCTATGTTTTCCTCTAGGATTTTGATGGATTCCTGTCTCACATTGAGGTCTTTTATCCATTTTGAGTTTATCTTTGTGTATGGTGTAAGAGAATGGTCGAGTTTCATTCTTCTACATAGAGCTGTCCAGTTTTCCCAGCTCCATTTATTGAAGAGACTGTCTTTTTTCCACTGTATATTTTTGTCTGTTTTGTCGAAGATTATTTGACAATAGAGTTGAGGGTCCATATCTGGGCTCCCTACTCTGTTCCACTGGTCTGTGTGTCTGTTTTTATGCCAGTACCATGCTGCCTTGGTGATCACAGCATTGTAGTAAAGCTTGAAATCAGGTAACATACTAATTTTAATTTTTTATTAACATATAATGTATTATTCATTCCAGGGGTATGGGTCTGTGAATCATCAGTCTTATACAATTCACAGCACTCACCATAGCACATACGCTCTCTGATGTCCATCAACCAACCACCCTCCCCTACCCCTCACAAGCAACTCTCAGTTTGTTTCCTGAGATTAAGAATCTCTTATGGTTTGGCTCCTTTTCCCGTCCCATCTTGCTTCATTTTTCCCTCCCTTGCCCCCATGAACCCCCACACTGCCTCTCAAATTCCTCATATCAGAGAGATCATATGATAATTGTCTTTCTCTGATTGACTTATTTCACTTGCCTCAAAGTGATTACATCAGACCACATTGATAAATCATATGCCCTCCATGGTGTTTGGTTGTCTGACCCTTCAGAGGGACTGAGGCATTCGCAGGAGTTGTTAACCAGAGGTCCAAGGAGATCTAGACAAACCCTGGAGCCCATATTCTAGAGAAGTGTTCACTTTGCTGACTTTTTGTTTTAGTAGCTCCTGGGGATTCCGATCTCTCCAAAGTTCCAGAGGTTTTTTGAAAAACAAACCATCAGAATAGCAGTCTCCTGGGTGTCCCTCCTAGGAATCAGCTGACTTGGGTCCCATACTATTCCCCGGGTGAGAAGGACTTTGTTAGGCACCACTGTGACACTTTGTTATGAACCCCAGTGGGTCAGGGAGAAATGGACTAGGATTCCAGAGCTGCAGGTGATCACAATTAAGTCCTCCTCCTTTAGCTCCATGGTCTTCACTGTGTGTCCTGATTCATCTCCCCCACCACACCACCCAGCCCTCCACACCCCCCTCCCCCCCCCCCCCCCCCCCCCCCCCCCCCCCCCCCCCCCCCCCCCCCCCCCCCCCCCCCCCCCCCCCCCCCCCCCCCCCGGCTGAGAGTGGGCATCAGGAAGATGGATTGGGCAGGGGTAGGTGTATTGGGAGGCTTTGTTCTCCTTTCTGCTACCTAGACTCTCATCTGTCATGCGACCACTTGGGAGGCTGTGGACTCATAGAACATTTATTATAGTCAGCGAAACTGGAGTGGGAATAAGATTTCTGTCCTGCTGGCCAAAGAGCTGTCTCTTTGAGAGCAGCCTGTCTTTTTCTTTTCCTTTTGGTCATATTGAAGGCCAGATGTCACAATAAGTATTTTATAACTTGCTGACTCTGTGAGCATTCTAGGAAACTGAAATGCCTCAAAACTTGAGAAAAAAAGCCTTTTCACATGAAAGGTCTTTTTTTCTTTCTTTCTTTCTTTCTTTTTTTTTTTTTTTTTTTGGTCATGTGGAGGGTTCAACCATAAATTCACTGATAGGAAAGTGTTTGGACTTAGCTCTGGTGCTGAGACATGGCAATGTAGGAGGCTTTGTGAAGGGACAATAAAGACAGCATAGAAATTGCTGTTTCTGGGGCACCTGGCTGGCTCAGTGGGTTAAGCCTCTGCCTTTGGCTCAGGTCATGATCTCAAGGTCCTGGGATCGAGCCCTGCATGGGACCCTCTCTGCTCAGCAGGGAGCCTGCTTCCTCCCCACTCTGCTGCCTGCCTTTCTGTCTACTTGTGATCTCTCTCTCCCTCTGTCAAATAAATAAGACCTTTAAAAAAAAAAAAATGCTGCTCCCAACACCGGTGTCTCTGAGCTGTACACTCATCAGGCAGTAATGACTAGGAACTAGGAATAAACTAGCCTCCAAAGATCAAAGGACACAGAACCCCAGTCTGCAAGTCGTTCCGGAAGCTTCCCGGAGCTGGCATGGGATACAAGGGACAGATGCCCTTCTGAAGTGGGCTGACTCTGGGCCGCGCAGGGAGGCAGGTAAGATAGGGAATACGACCAGTCGGCTTTTTCTCCTGGAGACTGGCCCGGTGCCCCCTGTGGGGCCAAATCTCTTTTGAACCATCCCTGATAAAACCACATCATCCGGAGAGCAAGCTGATGAGTTGTGTAGCCTAATCCCAGATTAAAAGACTGGATGTACCTGTATTAAAGTATCCATAGAGAATTTTAAGTATATTCTTAAGTAAGAGAGAGCTAATAAATCAGTCCTGGAAATTCCTAGAAAGGAGGATCGCGATGAAATGTCAGTAGGCACAGAGGCTGAAAGAGGAAATATTGAAAGCAGAGAAAAAAAGTAATAAAGTAAGAGAGGAAGGAGAATAAGCAGAGGGTCTAGAGAGAAGCTGCAAGATGGAGAAAGTGGGGGAGACCCAGTTAGACACCCCGAGAAGGGAAGGGCTCTGGATGGGAGGAGAGAGGAAACCGGCCAGAGAAACATGACAAAACCCAAACACGCTGCCTATTTATATCACGGGCTGGAAGGAGCATTTTTATTATTAAAGCAAGAACATTAAATTCTGTCAGTCCAGTGAGGATTAGAAATAGGTCAAGGCAGGTGCAGACGCTGGAATTATGGTGAATAGCTTAGAAGGAGCCCAGCCCGATACCCTCCCGGCTCCGGGGAGAGAAGGTAGTTGAGTCTCATAAAATAGGCCCAGCAGGAGGGCAGGGGATCACGGGGCAGTCCCTGAGCTGGTGCGGTGTTCGCACTGGGATGTACGAGTGTCCAGCTGGCCCATGTGGCTGGGTCGTAAGGAGACCTGCGTTTAGATTTCCTGTAAAGAAGAAGGCACCCCTCCCCCAACCTGCTTCTACCCGAGCCTGGTAAAGAAGCAGAATTTAAGTCTCCCTCGGTCTGCGGCCAAGAAGAGGCCGGCTGCGGTGAGTAAGGAGAAAGCCGCGGGCCAGCAGGGAGAGAGCAGTCCTTGCCCAGCCTCAGCCCCGAAGGAAGCCCGCAGGTCATGCGGCTGGTGGACAGGAAAGCGCCCTTCGCTCTGTGCGCTCAGACCCACACTGCGGGGCGAGGGTCAAGGCCGAACTCAAGCACAGGGCACCGACAGAGTGGGGGTGTCAGCCTGTCCCAGGGGAGGAAAGTGAAGATCAGCCAAACCGAGGGGAAAGGAAACCTTGATGCTAGCAGAGGAGCCTAGCTGAGGGGTCCACGTGGCGAGGAAGAACTTGACATCTGTATGAGATCTCGACGGTGTGGCCCGTGTGCTGGGGCCATCAGGAGAGCTGCGCGGGCTGTGCAGATATTGACCGATCAGCATAACTGTGAGCCACTTTCTGCGATCGGCTTTGCTTGCCGCTCCAGCCAGCTCTTCCCCCTGCCCCCGCTGTGGCCCACTCTGTAACGTTTGCTCATTGCCTGAGTCAGTCAGACCCTGGGAAATCCCACCTTCTCAGCCACCCCTGCCATTGGCTTTCCCTGAGGATGTCGTAGGGACACTTGCCTGTTCCCTACCTATCTCCCCTCTCCAGCCCTGGAAACCCCTAGAAGCTACTGCCATGGTGCGCGGTAAAACTCACCAAGATACCACCAGAGCTTTTTTCTTTTGGAGCAGAGCCCATGGCTGTCGGCCCCCAGGCTCCTTGTAATCCTGGAGGGACTTTCTGGGAGTAGACAAGGCCTTTGGCAGGATTGGGAAGGTTTTACTGACAAAAGGTCATCATGACCTGCTGTTGAATGTTTTCCGCACAATTCCTGCTGTGTCTGCTGTAACAGCAACTTAAATTTTTCTTTCTCCATTCAGATTGTAGAGAAGCACCTGATCATTAGGATTAAGAGTTTGAGCTCGGGGCTCAGGTTTCCTGTTTGTTATTAAGTCAGCTACTGCAATTGTGGTTGCACATGCTCAGCCTGGCTACTTAGCCCCTTGAACACTCACTTTCTTTCATTCACTGTCTGGGAGTAATGGTACCCGTTGACTCAGGGTTGCTGAGAAGAGTGAGTGCAACAGCACACAAAAGGAGGGACAGAGCCGGCAGGTTTAGCTCCGATTAAGTCCTTGCCCTTGGTGTGGTGGGTAGCATCGCTGTGCTTCTATGATACAGACTTACGTGCCACTGAGGGGGCTCGGGCACCATCTTACTGGCACCCAGGACTGTGGTGAGGATGTGATGGGAAGCAGAGGCAAAGCCAGGAAGTCTATACCGTTTCCACACCAGTAGAAATCCTTTCCACGTGCCCACATGTTTTATCACTGCGGTTTCTCAAAGATGAGTTCTTGGTCTCTGTTACCCAGGTGGTTGCTGCTTTTCAAACCACAGAGCTGCACAGCATTGGTAGGATTCCATGGGGAGCCTTGCCAGTTTGTCAGGGATCAGTTCTTCCACGGAAGGATTTTAGGGAAATTCCCTTTCAGAAAAAGCTTGTTGTTACAGAAATCTTTCGGTTCTCTCCTGACTTGTTGATGTGCTATTGATTAGTCCTGACTTTGTTTACCATCTTTGGGGCTGGACACTTTGTGCCTTCATAAAGATTAAACATACCCTCTCTCCTCTCATTTCTGTGTTTGACCATCACCATCCACAGAGCCAGGACATGACTGACCACAGGTCCTTGTGTCATGCCAGACTCCGTGGTTTCACTGATAGGACACAAATCCATGTCTCAACTCATCATTTATTCAAACCAGCATAGAATTACAGAATATTTTTGAGATGGAAGAGTATTTTAGAGGCATTGTAATCTAGCTAATTTGTACCCACTAAAGTGATGAAATAATCTCTTCCTCTGTGATGTGATCACTCAGCATTTAAATAATACCAAAAAAAGTCTACTTCATTAACATGAATAAATCTATATCCATATAGATACATATATGTGCATGCATATATTAATTAGATACATGAAATATTTAATTATATACATTTTATAATATATGCAATAAAATACATATCCTTAATATAAGTATATATTTTTCTTATATGAGTTAAAGTCTGCCTTTTAGTAATTCAAAATAATACAGTAGGGATCTTAGTCTAGTCTCATACATCATGGAAATCACCTTTACAACATAGGTAACTTGGTTTCATCTTTTCTTTCAAGAAGAGTTTACTTGAACGCTACCAGATGCTGAAAACAGGCTCACCCTGGAACATCACAAATAACCCAAGGTAGAGTTTCTGCCCCAAAGAAGTGCACTAGGAAAGGCAGACAAACCCATAAGCAAACTAAGTTCGTTTCAGGGTAGGGAAACTCAGGAGTCAGTGAAGGGGCAAAGTATGATTCCATAGAGTCATACTGGTGGGGGGGGGGGCACCGGCCAGCCCAAGTCACTGTGGGGATGTCATGGAGAATTGATGTAAGGTAGCTAGCCTGCTCAGGAGTCACAAAGTCGTCTGAGTGAGCTACTTGGAAATCAGCTCTAGGGGATGAGAAATGCAGAGGAGCCAATATGAATAAGGCACAGCCAGATAGCATCAAGATCAAGAACTTCTGTGCTGCTGGACTTGAAGTCAGAGAGAACTTGAATTCTCATAGTCTGTTTTCTCCTGCACATGACCGTGTCTTGGTCCTACAGTGCTGCAAACCCTGTACTCCCCTCCCTAGGAGGCATCTCCATCTGTGAGGTTGCTCTGTATTTTCACTTTAATTCCTGGCACCACTATCATGATTAAAACAGGCTGGAGAGTCAGACCGATGGGTCAGATACTTCTGTTTGACTGATGATAGATGGGTTATTTGTTACAGCCTGCTTAAATCTTGTCCCCGGCTCCCCACTGCCTATTAGGTGGAGTGCAAGTTCCCCAAGTACACTGCAAAGGCATTTCATGACTTCTCAATCAGGACCCGCCTACCTTTCCAACCTTATCTCCTGACGCTCTTCACCGGACACCATTGTGTTCCTAAACTGCTAACTGTACCCAACACACTCTGCTCTCCCCCACCTCCAGGCCACTTCCCCTGCAGGGGTGCGCTGGCCTTCACTATGGCCAATATGAACATCCAACAAGACTTAACTGAGGACACGATGTGAAATTTGTTTCTCTCCAATCAGGTTAAAGCTGCTTTCTTTACATTTCATGGTGCATCTGGTACTATATCCATCTCTCCTACTGTGTTACAAAGAGAACTAATGCAATGATGTTGTCATCTTGTTCTTACAGGTTCCATTTCAGTTATTTTTCTAATTTAGTAATTGGCCCTTTTGCTGAATAAATTTTAACACTTTGTCTCTGTCAATATTTCCACTATGTCTGAGAAGAGTCTCTATAAGAGGACTAGAAATGCAGGACAGACACTGCATGCCTTTCCTGGTATCCTTCTTAGAGAGAATTAGCTTTTTCACTTTCTTAGCAATTCTATTATCTTGCAGATAACTCATGTACATTATTGGTTCAAAATGATGTATTTTCACGTCCACGATTCCTCCTGCAATTTAAGATTCATCAAGGCAGGGCCCATTTATTTATTTTTATCCTTCTATCCCTTAGTACAAGACCTGTCTGAATGAATGTTAGTTAAAATTTAAAATACAGCATCACCATCCTCCTCCTCCTACTCATCCCTGTGCAAGGGGAACACTTGCCATCAATAGCCACATGTTGCTTGAGCATCTCACTCAGGAAGAAGTCAATACACCCTACCAGTTCCACGCAGGACCAATGCCCACTGGAATCAAAAGAACTATGAATGCTTACGTTTTCCCCTGAAAACTGCCTTCCGCTTATATCTAGCTTAAAATCTGTGTGCTCAAACCTTAGCTTCTCAAAATGCCACCGCTGTGAGACAAGTATCTGGTTATCTTTAAACAGTACTTAAAAATCTTGATGAAAGAATGCTGACTGTTGCCTAAACAATACAGAATTAAAGCTCTGCTCAGCAAATAGAAAATCTAATTTAAGGAAACCACGATTATTTTCCCCTAGAAATCATTCCTTTGGTTTAACAAGTAATTCTTTTCAGTGCGCACTAAAGTCAATGTATTATTGCGCTATCTTACATGATTTAACACTAAATAAACAATCAGTGCATACAGAATAAAGAGCAGGATGTAATTCTTCTAGAAGGTAATTTCCCCTCTGATGCTATGGGCTGGAAAAAGTGATGAAGTTCTATGTGTTTAAGAGGTGCTGGCCTTGATGCTCTTCCAAGGTGATCTCAGGTTCAGCTCCCTAGCTTCCCATTGCCATATACCGGTGATACTCATAAAATAATGTGGGTAGGTTCAGGGAAGAGCATTGCAGAAACGATTCAAGTTTTCCTCCTTTAAGTGGACAGGAAATCATCTTCTTTCTTCCAGAAAGTAGAGACTGTGGTAGACACAGTGGTATTCACGCTCCACTTTTTGAAAAAGGGGTAAAACCCTGAGTTATCACTCGATGACTGACACCCAGCCCTTTGCATAAAATTCATCCATGTCTCACCAATACTTCAATCTCCCTTTCTCATTTTAACTTTCCACGGGTTAGTAATTAGAACATTTACCTTGTCTGATGAGGTTCAGTATTCTTGGAAACTTCCTACTTTCTTCTATCACCTATCTTGTCATTTGTTTGATTTCTCCAAGGATCTTCTGCAGATTGTAGCAAAAATACTGGGAGAAACCAACCTCTGCTAATTTGAGAGAAAATTTTTTATCCTTTTACATTTAAATAATGTCTTAAGCTAGCTCAGGAGTCCATAAGGGCACCAAAAGGGCCAGTGATGTTGGAATTTGTAAAAACTAAGCAGGATTTTGATAGTTTTGGTTGAGAGAACCTTTTGACTTCCTTCCCTTACACCGTGTTGGCAGGGGCTGTCCATTCCTCTTCCTAACGAGGCCAGCAGAGAAGCCCTGTTGTTCCCGTCTCCATCAGCTCAGAGTCGTGTCTGCTTGTGGATCCCGCTGCCCTTCCCAGGTCTGCATGTCACGGATAACCCTGAGGTTAAATGGTTTTGGACAGAACACTCAAAAGCCTGATGCCTCTAATGGAGACAGTTCTCCTGTCTCTCATAAATCAGAGAGGCTCCCACTCAGGTTTTATGAAGTCCATTTCACCCCTGTGTGAGGGAGAAGTGCCAGGTTCATTAATCCTTTCCTGCCTAAAAAAATTAAAAGGTAAGAGAAATACAAGCATCTGACATGGGCACTTTATAGATAAATACACGGAGGTGGAATTAAGATTTTATAGTCTTGGTTTTAGCATGATTATCAGAATTCACTGAAACACTGTCGACACAGCTGGATATTAACACTTTAGTTCATTTCAGGAAGGAAGACAAAGAGGAGGAAAAGAGCTATGCCTCTAAGACCTTGCCAGGAGCTCGGAAAAGGGCACCCCCTGCTCTCATGAAGTATGCTTTTGACTGGATGGAGAATGCTCTCTCAAGGTTATTAGATATCTGATGCTTTTAGGGAACTTGTGTATTTCAAAAGAAGAGGGGATTATGAAAAGAATTGAACAGTGGTAACACCTTTAGAGTTATCAGTGGTGAGAAGGAATAGAATTGTGTTAGTTTTAGTTGTACAACATAGTGATTTGATTTTCACACACATTCTGAGGTGGTCACCACAAGACGTCTAGTTACCATCTGTCGCCATACAAAGTTGTTACAATATTGTGGACCATATTCCTTATGCTGCCCATTACATCCCCGTGTTTTATTTATTTTGTAGCTAGAAGATTAAACCTCTTAATCCCCTCCACTAATTCACTCATCCCCCCACTCCCTTCCTTTCTGGCCACCACCAGTTTGTTTTATGAGTTTGTTTTTGTTTTGTTGTTTTTGTTTTGTTTTTTAAGATTCCACGCACAAGGATAATCATATAGTACTTGTCTTTGATTTATTTCTCTTAGCATGATATCCTCTAGGTCCACCTATGTTGTTACAAATGACAAGATTTTGTTCTTTTTATTTATGGCTGAGTAATAGTCGTGTGTGTGTGTGTGTGTGTGTGTGTGTGACATTTTCTTTTTCTATTCATCTATCAATGGACACTAAAGTTGCTGCCATACCTTGGCTATTGTAAATAGCCTTGAGATAGTGTTTTTGTCTGTACTGTCATTTGCAAGTATCTTCTCCCATTCCGTGGGTTGCCTCTTTGTTTTGTTGACTGTTTCCTTTGCTGTGCAGAAGCTTTTCATCTTGATGAAGTCCCAAAAGTTCATTTTCGCGTTTGTTTCCTTTGCCTTTGAAGACATATCTTGAAAGAAGTTGCTGTGGCCTATGTTCTTCTCTAGAATTCTGATGGATTCCTGTCTCACGTTGAGGTCTTATCCATTTCCAGTTTATCTTTGTGTATGGTGTCAGAGAATGGTCGAGTTTCATTCTTCTACACATATCTGTCCAATTTTCCCAGTACCATTTATTAAAGAGACTGTCTTTTTTCTACTGTGTATTTTTTCCTGCTTTGTCAAAGATTACTTGACCATAAAGTTGAGGGTCCATATCTGGGCTCTCTACTCTGTTCCACTGGTCTATGTGTCTGTTTTTGTGCCAGTACCATGCTGTCTTTGTGATCATAGCTTTGAAATATAGTTTGAAATCAAGCAACGTGATGCCCCCAGTTTTGTTTTTCTTTTTCAACATTTCCTTAGCAATTTTGCGTCTCTTCTGGCTCCTCCATATAAATTTTAGGATTGTTTGTTCTAGCTCTTTGAAAAATGCCCACGGAATTTTGATCGGGATGGCATTGAAAGTGTAGATGGCTCTAGGCAGTATAGACATTTTAACAATGTTTATTCTTCCGATCCATGAGCATGGAATGGTCTTCCATCTTTTTGTGTCTTCTTCAGTTTCTTTCATTTGTGTTCTGTAGTTCCTCGAGTACAGATCCTTTACCTCTTTGGTTAGGCTTATTCCCAGGTATCTTATGGTTCTTGACGCTTTAATAAATGGAATCGATTCTCTAATTTCCCTTTCTGTATTTTCATTGTTAGTTTATAAGAAAGCAATGGATTTCTGTGCATTGATTTTGTATCCTGCCACATTACTGAATTGCTGTATGAGTTCTAGTAATTTTGGGCTGGAGTCTTTTGGGTTTTCCATATGAAGTATCATGTCATTTGTGAAGAGAGAGAGTTTGACTTCTTCTTTGCCAATTTAAATACATTTTATTTCTTTTCATTGTCTGATTGTTGTTGCTAGGACTTCTAGTACTACGTTGAACAACAGTGGCGAGAGTGGGCATCCTTGTCGTGTTCCTGATCTCAAAGGGAAGGCTGTCAGCTTTTCCCCACTGAGGATGATATTCGCTGTGGGTTTTTCATAGATAGATTTTATGAAGTTGAGGAATGTTCCCTCTATCCTTATACTCTGAATCGTTTTAATCAGGAATGGATGCTGTATCAAATGCTTTTTCTGCATCAATTGAGAGGACCCTGTGGTTTTTCTTTCTTCTCTTTTTGATTTGTTCTATCACATTGATTGCTTTGCAAATGTTGAACCATCGTTGCATTGACACAGTGTTTTGGTTTTCTTTGCATGAAAATTTAGAAGTGATTGCATCTTCATGTTTTTCATTTATATAGATAAAAATCTTGGCAATAAAAGTAAAAAGATCAGGCAGAAAATACTGCTTCACTCCAAGTGATAGTGTCCTGCCCTGAAGCCTATTCGACCTCCTTTACTCCACCTATAACTTTCTAATTTTTAAGCAACGGCTTTTTCAGCCCTCCATGCCGAGTCACTCATCTTCCCCTCCTCCAACCCCTTGCTGAATGTTTTACATCTTAATTAATAGGTATTCAATCATCATAAATACCTGATGAGTAGACACGAAATAGTAAAGGGATTGGCTATGTTAACAGGACAGGAACAGGGGAGCACACGGTATGGACCCATTCAGGTAAGAGGAAAGATGGTTTGAACAAGGAAGTGGAGTACGTTGTGCAAGGCGGGGGGCGCTCTTCCCTCTGTGAAGAGAAATTTATATATAGGCAACTTGCCTTTCAAATGGCTTTAATTACTTTATGTATACATGTAATATACATTTACATACATACATAAACTGTAACAGCTTATTTCTCAGAAAGAGATGTTTTGACTACTTATCAAGGGCCAAAACCTCTCGGACGAGTACAGATGTCACATTCATTGTAAAAGGAGTTAATGTGGATTTATAATTTTTTCTTACATCATGTTGGAGAAATAAAAGCAAAGACCGTATTTCATGTGATTGCAATAAATTAATTTAAACTCTTTCTCATCCCAAGTCCCAATTACCCTGGATGAGATGCTAGGAGAGAAAGTTATCCGTTTTCAGATTGCAGTCTTATTTTTAGATTGTCTTTTGCATTGTCATTTAAATTTCTTTGCGGCCCCATCTGGTGGAGAGGCCTCACATCCTACTAGTGCTGGTTTATAACTACCCTGGAATGTTTCTGCTGCTTATTCTATAGACAATACATGATTCCCTAAGCATCAGTTCCTTTACCTGGTCCTCCAGCCAAGCCATACCCAACCCTATGTGCCTCCTTCCCTTCTTTGGGTCCTCATGATATGTTGTCCAGACTTTTAAAATGATATTCATAAATTGCACTCTTTTCTTTTCCCTTTCTTCTCCCAAAGACTGAGATATGCCCAAAGGCAAGAGTTCAGTGATTTTCATGCCTAAGTTCCTGTTGCCTACCAGAGTGCCTGACATGTAACACACATAGGCATTTGGAAGCTAAATGAAATCATAAAATCCGTCATTATCCTATAATTCCTGAACAGACTATTTTGGTTTATCACTTCTACATAAAATTTCAATATGCTAAATCAGCATAAAGTGCACTTAATTTAGAAGGATGTGATTTGCAGAATATAAAGTTTGAAATACCACAATGTTAAAGACTTCCAGAGATCAAATTGACATGTTGATGAATTAGGTTTAGTCATGGATATTGGATAAGAGGAAAAATTATATGGTGTAAAACATTTGGCATGATAAAACACAGAAATGTAAATTAATATATTTATTCTCAAAAGATAATATGAACACTATTAATAGTTCCCACTTGTTTAATGTCTCTTACAAAACACAACTCTGCCAGGTGTTTTTATACCATATCTTCGGTCTCACAACCATGCCAGCTGATTTTACTTACAATTTCTAGATGAAGAGATAGAGATTTAGGTGGTTTATTAAACTTAAGTACAGCATTAGAATTTGAAACTATCACTCATTTTCTCTGATCCTACGAATACCTCCCTAAACCTCTTAGTCATAACTAAATCATGTGAGGATAAAGTGATTTATAAGAGGATAATAGGTATTATGAATATTTTGAGTCCCTCTTTAGTTACAGAACACATTGTTCCTACCTTGGGTAGTAGTGATACCATCTTTGTATTCAACTTAAACCTTAGATAAAAGTACAGAAAAATAATAGTAACCAGTATCTTACAGTGCTTTAGAGTTTAATATGGTATTACATGTTTCATTCTAGTTAAGTTTACTTGTTTTTTATAAGATATTTCAAGGAGCAATGTTGCTTAAATTAAGCTTCAGAAAAGAATGAAATATTTTCCTACTGGTTTGAAATCTCACCAAATTAGTTTGGTTTTCCTATCCAAGTCCATTTCCTACCTAAAGTGTTTAATCACACATATACACTCTCTCTCTCTTTCTCTCCTGTATATAGGGATCTGTGGATACAGATATACATATATTATATATACAGATATTTTTGTTTATTATGTGTTAGTAATATATCTCAAATTAACAGATAATCATTTTATAGAATTAATCCTCTCTTTTTGAAATTGGTTATGGAGAATAAGACCAAAGTTTCCTTGAACAGTCACCTGGGTGCCCAGTTTTCCAAGGACAATCTCAGGAACATTGCACTTGCAGGTAACATGGAAAAGGTAACCAACTCTCTCTATATATAATGACTCTGAGATCTGGGTAGGAAAATAGATATTTAATTATTATTGGAACCATTAAACCATTCACTGAAATTTAGATTCAGCAATTAAATAACAACATTTTACCTTGTAAGCGTTATATCAAGAGTGGCAAAAGACAGCAGTAGATACAGTCAGGTGAATAACAGCTACTTCCAATAGTGACAAACAGAGAAAAACAATTCCCTAGAGCAGGGGAGACAAAAAGAGCTTGATTTGAAGAGGAGAGAGATTATTGAAGGGAAAACCGCATGGACAACATTTTATCAAAGAGAAATGCCTCAAAATAGGCTTAAAAAGATGCACCATCTTTTGGGAAAAAAAGAGAGACTTCCATGTCTGGAAAAAAAGTACAGATGGAGCAGCACAGAAATATAAAAATGATTAAATCATTAGTAGCCTTGTCTGGGCCATAACTGAAGGCTGGGCAAGTTGAATAATAAAGAGATGGTATAAGAACCAGTTTTTAATCCACGAACCTATTTGAATTGGCTGACCATAAAATAGTATTTTTAGTAACTGAGCAATGATCAGCTTTCAGGTATCCAGGTAATGAAAGTAGAGTGAGGACTTTAGAAAAGTGTTCTAGAAAGGCAGAGTGGGCATTATTCCCTAAATTCATAAATTGGAATATCTCCCTCATTAATTAAAACATTCAGTTTTAGATTAAAAAATATACAGACAATACTTCCAAAGGGAGCTCCCTACTCAGGTCTCCATAATTGATTCATTTAAAGTAAGCAATCCTAAAATCATGAAAATATGAAATCATAACTTTGTTTTTTATAAAATAAACATTTTCATGTGCTCATTAAAACATGTTCTATTTATTTTGTAAGTGCTGTTCATGATCATTTTCTCTAGCGTACATGAATTATGCATGACTTCAGTGTATGAAAGCATTTTTCTTCCCATGGTGTAAAGATATTAAGGATCCAGAGTTCTTTTAACATCTAATTTTGTAAAAAAATAAAAATGTTCCCAAATATTTAAGAGAATAAAACAAAATCATTCATTTTTGAAATTAATAATATATTTGTCTTCCATGGCCAAAGTTACTTTTATTTATTTTTATGTATTTCTACTTTTTTTTTAAAGGTCTTATTTATTTATTTTAGAAAAAGAGAGCACAAGCCAGGGAAGGGGCAGAGGGAGCGGGAGAGAGAATCACAAGCAGACTCTATGCTGAGTGCAGAGCCTGACATTGGGTTCAGTCTCATGACATTGAGATCATGACCTGAGCCTAAATCAAGAGTTGGTCACTTAACCCACTGAGTCACCCAGATGCTCTTAAAGGTTATTTTTAAAGCAACTCATAGAATCTTAGCATGTCTGCAGAAAATATTGATTTGTAAAAATTTTTGAAAGTGTGGCATCATCTCCTACTGAGAAGAAGCTAACGAAGAAGAAAAGATTAGACAACAGAGTTATCTGTCAAACGTGAGCATCTCCCTTCATCCAAAATTCAGCCACACTTTGTAAGGACTGAGAAGACAATATACACTAAAAGGTTAATGTTTCTGTGGTCTCATGCCATTAATATATATCTCCCTTATTACCAAATAAGAGTTTTTGTTGTTGAAAGAATATTATATCTTTAAGTTGTAATGGCTTGTTTTGGGATAGGAACTTCCTCTCTTTTCTGGCTTCACATATCTATGCATACAGTTGATCCTTGAACAACATGGGTTTGAAATACATGAGTTTACTTATAAGTGGATTTCTTTAATAAATACAGTATAGCACTATAAATGTATTTTCTCTTCATTAGGATTGTCTTAACACTTCCTTTGTAAGAATATAGTATATAATCCATATAACATAAAAAATATGTGTTAATTGACTGCTTAGACTATTGGTAAGGCTTCTGGTTAACAGACTAAGAGTAGTTAAGTTTTGGGATTGTCTGAAGTTATACATGGATTTTGACTGTATAGGGAGTTGGCGCCCTAACTGTGTGTATGAGGGTCAATGTGTATACATTCATATATGAATATATAAATACACACACACACACACAC
This sequence comes from Mustela nigripes, assembly GCF_022355385.1. NCBI lineage: Eukaryota > Metazoa > Chordata > Mammalia > Carnivora > Mustelidae > Mustela > Mustela nigripes. The sequence goes on along the minus strand of NC_081564.1, from coordinate 83,392,508 downwards.
GCATATACACATACACATTCACACATACATGCATATATATATTTAGAGTCTACCCCCCAAAATCATTTTGCTTTATCATCTAAATAATATCCACACCAATTTATTAGGCAGAATAAAATATATTTGGTGAAGTAATATTATTTTAAAAGACTGACATGGAAAAACAAAGAAGTAAGTATAAGGGTGGGAGTTATGAAACATGTAAATTCAATAACATGGAGCTAAGGAGGTTGAAGATATTTAAAGCAATTTTTGGCAAGCATTGCAATATTTAGCTCAACATTTTTATATGTAATTAAATTATGAAATAAAGCCAGCTGGCTTTGTAAAGTTTTAAATACTGTGTGCACATCAAAGCATATGGGCTTTTGCCCATGTCAGCTGATTTGAGTCTAGGTAGTATATGTACATGTTCCCAGTTGTTTCAGATTTTTGAAGCTATTTTCCATGAGGTAAAAATAATTATTAAATAATTATTTATCTGAACCTAGCCAAATCATTCAGTCACCTCTGTATATGTGTCACATATGACAAAAGTTCCCCCTCTTGGGGCGCCTGGGTGGCTCAGTGGGTTAAGCCTCTGCCTTTCCCTCAGGTTATGGTCTCAGGGTCCTGAGATCGAGCCCTGCATCCGGCTCTCTGCTCAGCAGAGAGCCTGCTTCCTCCTCTCTCTCTCTGCTTGGCTCTCTGCCTACTTGTGATCTCCCTCTGTCAAATAAATAAATAATAGATAATAATAAATAATAGATAATAAAATCTTTAAAAAAAAAGTTCCCCCTCCTATTTTACTTCTGTAATTCTTCTAATAAGTTAATCGATTGTATTTGATTTGAGCTTTTTGAATAAGAATAATTAAACATATATCTGAAATTAGCACTTACCAAAAAAGTAACTTTAATTTTGGAAGATAGATTAAAATAAACATGATATAACTTCAGAGTTAATTAAAAAATTGGTTCTGCTAGAACCTATCATTTTTTATTGATTTCCATTTTCAAACTGCACAAATGACTAAGCTTTCAGAAACATGCAAATGCTAATATCTGTCAAAACTTTTTCCCCTCAAAAGAGGTAAAAATTAATTAGAATAAAATTGAAAGTAAAATAGATTGCACATATTCTCTTAAATCGAAGAAACACACATAATCTATTACAGTATAAGTAAGCATACTTTTAGTCTTTACATTACTGAGAATGTTGCGAGTTTCCCAATGACTTCATTCATGTGAGATGATTATAGAAAGTCTGAATCCATTTAGGCTGCACAAACTTCTCTTGCTTATTACTTTTTTGTGTGAAAAAAGGGCAAGTTTAAAGTTTGCTGTTTATAAATAAGTGACCAATTTTTACAATATTCTACATTCTCAGACTGTGGTTGATACTGTGCTTCCTTTATCTTTTCTGTTTCCTGGAATATGAAATCTGTAGCCACACTTTTTTTTTTTTAATTTTATTTACTTATCTGACACAGAGAATTGGGGGATTGGCAGGCAGAGGGAGAGGGAGAAGCAGGCTCCCCGCTGAGCAGGGAGCCCAATGTGGGGCTCGATCCCAGGAGCCTGGGATCATGACCTGAGCCGAAGGCAGAGGCTTAACCCACTGAGCCACGCAGGTGTCCCTGTAGCCACACTTTCAAAGGGAAAATATTTGGAAACTGAGTAACCACTTATCTTTCAAAACTCATTCTACATACCTTTTCCTGAACAGGCCTCTTTTATTCTGATCTTTTCTCCACTTAATACTCTGCTGCAGCATGCGTGTTCTTACTTGAAAATCTCTTCAAGTATTCTCGTGTGTGTGTGTGTGTGTGTGTGTGTGTGTGTGTGTGTGTGTTTGAATAAAGTACAAACTTTTTAACCTGGTAGTTAATTTAACATTCCATGTTTTGTCTTGAATGCTCAATTTCTTAACTTCAGCCTTATATTCTATTGTTCCTCTTTAAAGACCACTGTTTGAGGTCAGTTGTGCCATTTGCTTCAGTACCCCCACGATCTCACCCCTCGGGGCTTGTCTCGCGTGATTGCATAGACCCCTCCTCTTTTTGCACACTTGGTTGTTTCCTCATCCAAGGCCATTTACACTCGCTTTCCTGTTAGCTCGTTTTGGCTTCCAGCTCCTAGAATGTCCCATCTCTTGTAACATGGGAGCTCATAGCCATCACTTAACCTATTTGTTTATAATTAAATGTGTCCAGTTGTATCTGTAGATTGTTTTTATTGTGTTAGAAGGTTTTTGAAAAGATTCCCTTTCTCATCCTTTGGAAACATTTATCATTCAATATTTTTTGGTAAATGATTTTCCCCATGTCAAGTTTCTTATCTTCCTGCTCATATCTTCTAGGCACCAAAGCCCTAGGAAACAAAAGAAAACATATCTTAAGGGGTTCACTTTGGTAGCATTTGAGAACAGTAACTAAATACTCCATTACTGTTTCTATCTAAAAATAAGAGAAAATATATATGTATTTTCTAATTTGCAGAAATACTATAGTTTGATACAAAACCAAGTTTTCTCTCTCAACTTTTATCCAGGAAAGGCAATTTGGTTCTAAACTTTCTAGACAGTGCTTATAACCTTCCTGACTCTTTTTGCATTTGAGATTCTGAATCCTCTTGATTTTTTCCTTTCTATTTTATGTTGGATATTTGCTTTTTTACCAACATGTTTGCAAAGGAAAATTTCAGTTTTAATCCTCACTTTCATATAACTATGTTATCTCTTAGTGGAAGTTATCTACTTTCTTATCAGCAGATACTAATAGGAGGTTAAAGGTACAAAATAAACATTGTATCTTCTCTAACATAGTATTGAATATAGGAGTCACTCAAATTGCTGTTTGTATAAAATCAATAAAATACATGAAATGGTCATAGAACAATTGCTCTTAAGTTTTTTGAGGTATTTCAATGAAATCTTTTTGCCTATTAAAATCAAAATAAAATCTTTGCAGCTTCTTGTGAAAAAGGAATGGTATATGGAAATAAGATAATCTTATTTTAAGAACAGCATTTTACTTTGGAGGACTCTTTTTAACCTTTTTCACACACCCAGCCTTAACACCATCAGATTTAGCCACACATGGAGCTTCTGGAGAAAGGATTAAAAATAAAATGACAGGTGTGCTTCTTAAATTAATTTAAAAGTGTCAGCCAACATTTGCATAGGTAACATTACAGCATAAATAATGAAGGAAGAGTTCAAGTTGCATGGGTCAACCAATGGAAATATTTTCATAGAGAAATACAGCAAGAAAAATTTCCGAATATGTATAAAGAAAACTGCTTTCTGGCCAGATCATCTTTTCTGCATGGTCTGAACTTCATGGCTTTTATTCTAGATCTTGGAGATCTCCATTGTTACTGAATCTTCTGAGGAAAACAGTATGAAACTTTTTCTGAGATTCCTCAGGCAAATGCACAAAGAAAAACTTGCATACAGTTCTCCTCCCTAGTGGTCCCAGTAAGTACAAAGAAAAAAAAAATAGCAGAAAAGTCAAATATATGTGAACAATGACTAGGAAGAATGAATCCGTGGAATATTTGGTTGACACAAGAGTGCAATCCCTTATAAAGACTGATAGAAACATGAATTTTATATTAGTCTTTTTGGGGGGTAGTTCTTAAAAATAATTTGTCAGTGATTCAGAGGAGGAATGTAGTTCTCCCTTTTTGAATCCGTAGGTCCAGTACTCACGTTCATAATGTCAAACATGCATTTAGAGTACACAGTCTAATTCTGTAACTGAAAACTCTGATTTGCCCACAGTTAAGAACTTTCTTGAATCTCTGGGATGTGTTGCCCAAGTATCTAGATGGTAGGACTCCAAAACTTCTGCAGCCAGAGGCGTGTTTGGTTACTAGCAGCCTGGACGTGGGCTGGGGGCAGTGGTTTTGCTGTTTTCTTTGTTGCCATGTCCTCTTGGTGCGGAATCGGCTGTGGACACCAGGGGCGAAGGAAGGCATTGTCACACAGCGGCAAGAACCTTGTCGCACAAAACACATGATATCTGTTCCATGTCAGTTCCGTGAGGAAAGGACTTTTTTTTCCTGTGAAAAAAGCAAATTCCATAAACTCTCCCCACACAGAACACAGGCACATTTCTGTTAAAAAAAAAAAAAAAAAAAAGCCAATAGGGGACATGATGCGGAGCCCTCTGGCGGGAAGGGAAGCTTCAGCAGGAAACAGAAGATGCACTATTAATGAGTGTACTTTAAATAAGTCTATACCCAAACCAGACCGTATTGTTACAATAAAATAATAGTAAAGTACATGCAGTAAGAATAAACTTTTTTTGTGCAAAGTGTATCAGGGGTTCACAGACCAGGAAAAATGGAACAGTTCAGCTAGAACATCAAGTAACAATTGTCTTGATCACAAAAAACAGTAGCGACACAGTCTATGTAGGGATGATTAATTGAATGTGTTTATCAGAATTCTTCTGTGTTAGTATTAGTTACATTTATCTTTTTAAAAATTTTTTTTAAAAGATTTCATTTATTTGAGAGAGAGAGACAGAGAGAGAGCGGGAGCCAGGGGGAGAGGCAGAGGGAGAGAACAAAAGCAGACTGCCCGCTGAGCAGGGAGCAGGACCTGGGGCTCAGTCTCTGGGTTCCTGGGTCATGACCTGAGCCAATGGCAGATGCTTAAGCGACTAGCCACTCAGGCGCCCCTAATTATGTTTATTTATATTTAAGCTTAATGTAGTATGAATTAAGTTATACATAGAATTCTTTACAAAATTGGGCTTCATTACTTGGATATCATGTCACTGTAATCATGATAGAGTTACAGGTTAAGTAAATCCTACCTCTATGGTTTTGAACATGGACATGAAGGTATAGTAGAGGTGGAATTTGTTTGAACAATGTTCAAATAGGTCCTATTTGGTCCTAATAGGTCCAGGTTTCCTGTGTCAGTAATGAATAAGAATAGACAAGCAGTGCCTTTACCAGAATTCTGTCCGAATAAAAATAAATTCTGGCTAGGTGTGTTATTCATTGCACTTCTATTATCCAGCCTTTAACTCATTATTCTACTGTGCTGATATACAAATTTAGTATAATGATTGGTATAACACTTCATATAATTTAAATTCAAATGTTACGCGATCCTCTTAGCTATCTATACCTAATATTTTTTAAAGAATGGTTTGAAGACTCCCACAATGTAGCATAGATAAATATAAACTCATTTGCAAGGGCATTAACCTCAATATACAAACCATCCTGATAAAGCCTCTGGAGGCTGTATTATTACTGCTAAATTAATACAGCTAGAATCCTAGTGCTGACAAAGCAGATGTGTTACATGCAAATATTTGTCTTCCATTTTTTTTTTATGCTTATGCCTGCCCCAAATCAAGATTTGACGAGTATCTATGTGAGAATGCTAATTAATTCACTAGTAGAAACAGGAGGGAATTATAGGTAATGATGCCATAAAACAGCTCTGAACCAGGGATAAGTAAGTGTTGTGTATTTATTTGGTGGTTTGTTTGGAATCATTGCTGAAAATATTTTGGACAAATGAATGATACCCTTGCTTTTACAATAACCTAAAGATAAAAATTTAAATTTGTCTGTCCTGGGAATTTCAAGGCTTCTAAATAAGTCTTTTAAATTACAGTTTCAAGGCACTTAAAATTTAATTAGTAATTCTTTCTCTATGACCTGAAGCTGCACTATTTTTAACAGCTTTCTTAAGTTTCCTTTTTTTTTCCCCCAAGATTTATGTATTTATTTATTTATTTGACACACACAGAGAGAGAGAGAGAGATCACAAGTAGGCAGGCAGAGAGAGAGTGGGAAGCAGGCTCCCTGCTGAGCAGAGAGCCGGATGTGGGACTTGATCCGAGGACCCTCAGATCATGACCTCAGCCGAAGGCAGAGGCTTTAACCCACTGAACCACCCAGGTGGCCCTGAGTTTTCTTTTTAAATTTCTAAAACCCAGAGGAAGTTGCTTGTTTTCCAACCAATCTGTTGTCTCAACAGACTCTATCAATGAGGATCAATCACCCCACCTATCATCCAAAATACTGTAATTATAATTATAGATATCATGTATATATGATTATATGATTATAGATATCATATATATATGCAGTGCCTGCAAGAGAATGGGAAAATAGAACATTATGGAACAGAAAACAGATTCCAGAAAGAGAAGGCATCCCAAATCATTATGGAAAGATGGACTGTTCGCTCAGTGGGGGGAATCGGATATGAAAATGGAAATGATAAATCTAGACGGTGACTTTGAAGGGCAGCGATTCTCTTTTCGTCCTTTTTTTAGGATTTCCTTGGCTCACCTTACCTGGCCCATCAGGTCTTGGAGGCTGTCTACTTCACGCCTCAGAGCCTCGCCATAGCACTCACAGTTACTTTAAGTCTTTGATCCGATGATTCCAGCATCTCTGCTGTATCTCAGTCCGGTTCTGATGCTTATTCTATTTAAACTGTGTTCCTTTGCCTTTTACCGTGTCTCTTGTTTTTTTCTCGATGGCTGGGTACGATGTGCTCTGTACACGCAACGGCTGTGAGCAGGCCTTGGGCGATGCGGTCGTGAGGCCGGGGGTGCGGGGAAGGGCCGCGGTCTACAGCCCGCGGTCCCGTCTGAGTCTTCGCGAGCCTCTGCCTTCGGGACCGACCGTGACCTTCGCAGCCCTCGGCCCCTCCCCGCCCCTTCTCCGCACGGGAGGAGGCACGGGAGGGCGAGCAGGCGCGCCCCGCAGTTAAATATTTCCCTCCCCTGGGTCGGTCAGGCTCTGCTTCTCCGAGGGCAGGTCGCCCCGAGAAGCTCAGAATGCTCTGGCCTGTTTCAACATGGTTCGTTGTCCTCTCCTCTGGCCGAGGCGCAAGGACCGTCTTCCCCACCGTACATCGTGCGCACCTGCTGGGGCTGCAGGCGGAGCCTCACGGAGCCGCCAGGCCCCTGTGGACGAGGCCCCCACGGGCTGTGAAACTCCGACGTGCCCCCTCGGAGCCTCCCCACGTGCCCCGATGCCTCGGTCACGGCTCCGGTGCCCGTCGAGGGGCCCGGCTCGCGCCGGACTTGCCGCCGCCCCAGCGGGCAGCGGTTCCCGGGATCCGCCGCGGGTGCTGGGGGCGGCCGGGCGCCCCGGGACCTCCCTCGTCTCACGGGTCCCAGGAAGTCTGTCGATTCTTCAGTTGGTTTCAGCTTTTTTGCCTGTTAGGACACAGTGGCAGCTTCCGAGCTTCTGTCCTTTTTATACAGTTTAGGGAATCTTAACGTTAGGGTTGCCCATCCTTTAACTCTAGATTAGAGACTTCATCTAGGAGTGGCTCTAGATTTTGACCGACTTGGTTTTTTACTATGATTATGACTTTACGTAGCTTTGCTACTTTTTCTGAAACAATTTTGGTCGTGGACATGGTTACCAAAAGAAACTAATTTTATGCATTATTGCCTTTTAAGTTTTAGATTTTACTTCTCTATCTTTTCACATAGAGATTGCACCCCTAATATTGTGTATGCCAGTCTCTCTCCTTTTCTTGTGATCTGATTTGCCAAAGACTATTATTGATTGGTCTTTTCTAGGATCCAAGTTTCGTTTTCCCACGTGTTTTGTGTTTCATTGATTTCTCCTCCCATCTGCATTGAGTTCTTGAAAGTTTTAGGATATTATTTAATTATACTTCTTGATTCTTGAGTTGTAATTATCCTTTATTTGTTTTAGATATTTATTATGTTCCAACAAAGGCATTGATTGGAAGACATGTTTTTTACCCTCATTTTGTTCATTTACAAGTAACTGAAATTTTAGTTTTGCTTTTCTTGTTTAATACATACTCAAAGAATGTTAGCATTTATATTTCAAACAAAGAGCCATATTTCTTGGGGATGATGGGGCAAGATGGGCAAGACAAAGGTTTTGTGATTAGCATCCAGTTTTGATGCCTTTGGGGGCAAAAGACTGACCATATGGTTTCCTTCTTTGTATAATTATTTGTTTTTTTTCTTTGTGGCTTAATGCCTGGTTCATTTTTTAAGATGTTCCATTAGTGTTTGAAAACAATAAATATTATTTGTGAATTGATTACAGCATATGGTGTTTTTGGTTATTCAGGTCTCCCTAAATCTTAGTTATTACTAATTTTCTTTGTGTACATCTGAGAAAGGTGTCATAATTTCTATGAACATGATTGGATTAATAGTGTTTTCTTTATTTATAAAAGTTTTGACTTCATGTATTTCCACCTCTGCTTGGTATATAAAATGAGGTTCATTATTTCATATCTTTTCACATTAAGACTTTCCTCTTTTTAAATACAAAAGAATTTAGTCTTTAAAAATATAACAAAATTTATTCTTTCATCATTATAAAGTATTCCACTGCATTTTTTTCATTTTTAACTTCAGTATTTTTTACTTTCCATTTCATATTATCCTATATTAACATTTCCATTATCTTTTTTTTGGCATTTGTTGGATATTCTCCTGCTCATCCTTTATATTCAACTTTTCTTAGAAATTATTTTTAAAAGTGATTCTTGTATAAAGGATGTGGCTATGTTTTATTTATTTATTTTTTAAAAGATTTTATTTATTTACTTGAGATACAGCAAATGAGAGAGCAGAAGCAGGGAGCAGAAGGAAAGGGAGAAGCAGGCTCCCCTGTGAGCCCGGAGCCCGACTTAGGACTCCATCCCAGGACCCTGGGATCATGACCTGAGCGGAAGGCAGATGCTTAACCAACTGGGCCACCTAGGCATCTCTGTATTTTATTTTTTTAAATAATCTTTAAATGTCTGTAGTTGAATAAAATTTCAACTCAATTTTCTTTAATACTTTATATATTTTAAGTTATTCCAATATTATTGGTTTCTGATTTTATGCTCTCTTGTGTTTTCTCTTGGGCTATAGATTAAAATATTTTACCTTTAACTAGTAATTTGGGAGGTTTACTGGCCAAGATTTTGATTGTAATCTCCTGAGAGCCCCTAAAACAGAACCATCTTACTAACCTGCCTCCCAAATCTGGACCCACAGGAAGTGTGAGATAATAAGGGTTTCTTTGCTTTAATCTCTAAAATTTGGGGATAGCTTTTTATGTGCAAAGAGATAACTATAATCATGAGTATAACAAATTTATTTGTCCATTTTCCTGCTTGACTTTTTGTTATATCTGTATGTAGATGTATATTTAGTTCTATGGAGGATAAAGTGAAATACACACACACATGCACATAAATAGGTAATAAGTTATAATCGCATACATATATAATGAGAATTATCTCAAAAGCTGTTTGAAAATTGTGTTTCAAAAACATCTTGTAAAATAATAGAATTTATGTAAATTTTAAAAAACACATTAAAAACTGTGGAACACAATGAGTACAATGATTACGAGAGGGAGAAAAGGGGAGAAACTGATTCAAGGGGAAATTGGCTTACTATATAATGATTTGGTTTTTCTAAATTTCTAGAAGCAATACAATAAAATGTAATGCCAGGTAATGGAATTTAGATGATTGTCCCATTATTTTTTTAATGTCTCATGAGTTTAAAACAGTTTTTCTTAAATTGACTTATAAAGAAATAAATTGTTTTTAAATATGTTATTTGTTGAATCACTTCCCAACTAAAAACATATTAGTAAGTATTGACCATGATGGATTTATTCCAGGAATTGTGGAAGAGACGTACGTTAAAGGTAACTGAGATTTCTTACATGAGTTTACTGGAAGAATAGCAGTGTTATTAATGGGAATAGCAAAGATTAAGGCAAATTGTTGAACTGATTAAACCTGAAAGTCATTTGAAATACAGGAAGAATGTCAGATTATGTCAACATTAGGAAAACAATGTTTGAAAACTACATACACATATCTATAGTTTAAAAGTGCATATATATAGTTTATATGTGCAAACATATACAGTTTAAAAAGTATGTGTAAAGTTTGCATGTATATTTAAACGTAAGTTTATGTATGGTTTTAAAACACGTCATTCATTTGTGCACAGCACATCATGGCTAATAATGACAGAGATGCAGGAAGGGCTGCCAGATAAGCACTGGGATTTTATCCTCCAGTGTGGCCGCTGGGAACTATCTTGAAGGCTACACAGGAGGCTAGAAATATGGTGTCTTATGGCGTCTACAATAAGCCATGTTCCTTATTAGGGAATGTCTAAATCCTATCTTGGTGGAAAAATAGAGATCATCTGGGGCTGCCTCTTTTTAGTTGTTACTAAAATTCAGTGCTGTATCCTTCTTTTAAAAAGCACAATTTATTATGTGCTTAGTTGGTTGAAAGGGGTAGAACAAATGGGGATTATCTGTTGATTAATCAAACTCAGGAATTGTTAACCTATTTTTTAAAGAAAGTTTTTATTTGTGTATCTGAGAAGGAGCAAGAGAGAGAGAGAGCATGAGCACGGTGAGGGGCAGAGGAAGAAGCAGCTTCCCCACCTAAGGAGCCAAGTGGGGACCTCTAGCCCAGGACCCTGAGATCATGACCTGAGTTGAAGGAAGACACTTAACAGACTGAGCCACCCAAGAGCTCTTGTTAACCTTTTATGACTATTTGAAGTTTAAGATATTCATAGCAAAAAAAAAAAAAAAAAAAAAGTATTACAAAGAATACTCCTTATGTTTAAATGGAATTATCACCATATGAAAAATTTATGATAGAATACTATTTACATGTGTTATTATTAATACTTTAACATGATTTAGTACTAGATCTAATAACTATCATAATTGTGAAGCAAGAATAAAAATATAAGAGTGCAGAGCCTGGGTGGCTCAGTGGGTTAAGGCCTCTGCCTTCGGCTCAGGTCATGATCCCAGGGTCCTGGGATTGAGCCCCACATCGGGCTCTCTGCTCAGCCTCTCTCTTTCTGCCTCTCTTCCTACTTGTGATTTCCCTCTCTGTCAAATAAATAAATAAAATCTTAAAAAAAAAGAAACTAAAAATTGTTAGACATGTAGAATCTAAAAAATATTATCAGCAAACTTTATCTAACTAATATTTATAGGAAACTCCATCCAACATGAACAAAACATCACTTTGTTTCAAATGCACATGCAATATTTTGTAGTTAGACCATGTTCTGGGCCACAAAGGTAGCCTAAGCAAATTTTAAAAGAACTAAAATTATATAAAATATGTTCTCTATCCATAAAGAAATTAAACTAGAAATCAATAATAGAAAGATATCTTAAAAATATCCAAATATTTGGAAATTAAATGATACACTACTAAATAACATTTAGTATGGGTTAAAGAAGTTAAGAGAGAAATTAGAAAATCTTTTGAATTGAACAAAAATAAAGCACAACATAATTTGTGAGATACAGCTAAAGAAGTGCTTTAAATGAAATTTATGAAATTAAACGCTTTTTTTAGAAGAGAAAGAATTCTACATGGTCACGTAAATTTTCAATTAGAAAAACTTTGAAATGAAGAACAAATTAAACCCACATCAAGTAGGACAGAAGTAATAAAGATAAGAACAAAAATCCGTAAAATTGAAAACAGAAGAACAGTAAAGATAGGTATAAAGCTCTGATCTTTGAAATGATCAAGCAATTGATAAACCTCTAGCTAGATTGATCAACAAAAAATAAATCACATATCACCAACATCAGGAATAAAAGAACATCCCTCATACAGACATTGAAAACGTAATCAAGGACCGTTACAAAGAGTTGTATGTCCTTAAAGGTGACAATTAATGTGATTTGACAAATTATTCGAAAGATACCAAAAGCTAAATTCCAGGAAGAAATATGTACCATGATTAATATGACATATTGTTTGGTTATATCTTATAAAGTTAAATATTATCATGTGACCAGTGAGCCCGCTTCTGGGCATTTCCCCCAGAGAACTGGGGGTGCTTATGCAAAGACCCCCACAAGGCTGTGTGCATGGAGGCTTTCTTTACAATACCTTGAACTGGAATCAATACAAATGCACTTCAACTAAATGGAGAAAATATCTACCCGATACCCAAGTCTGATTTTGTTTCAGTCATGCTATCGAAGAATAATGCAATTGCATGAAAAGAGTGGCTCGTGCAGATCGCAATGTAAACAATTTCAAAACTTTGAATCCTGGAGACAAGTGCTGATATTGGGTGTGCTGCAAAAATATTTCCTATGTTCTTCCCATTTCGCCACAGAATATTAAGATGCATATGCAGTGGATTAGCTTAAATAAAAGTATTACTTTTTTCCCTGCTTCATCAAAGATATTCTTGGGGCACCTGGGTGGCTCAGTTAGTTAAGCATCTGTCTTGAACTCCGGTAATGATCTCTGGTTCCTGGGATTGAGCCCCACATCAGGCTCCCTGCTCAGCTGGGAGTCTGCCCCCCCCCCACCCCACCGCTCCTCTCTATTGGGCTCCCTCTCTGGCTCTCTCTCTCTTTCAAATGATATTGGTGCTCCCGCCTTCACTCCTGCTTGAGCGCCAGTGTTCTGCCCGCCATTGCTTTTCAATCATTATAACGGATGTCAACTTAATTGTTCCAAGAGGAATGCTGAGACTCAAAACATTTACTTAACGTTATTAGTATTTCATCGCCATTATGTCTGTGGCTTAGTAGTCACACAAAAGAAGACTTCCTTCATTGGAGAATTGGTGCAGAACTCCCAAATACAAGAAAAAGAGCCAATTAATTCAGGGCTGTTGATCTGACCACTTGCAAGGCAAAAGTGGGGTGCTACACGTGGCATATTAACCCAGCCTTCGTGACTGTATCTAAGTCTTTAATACAGTGAACTACTTCATATAGTGGAAGGTGTCAGTGTTATGATTTATTTTACTTACTGTTTTTTTTGTTTGTTTGTTTTATTTATTTATTGAGGTGGGGGAGTGGGTAGGGGTACAGTGAGACAGAAAGAGAAAAAGAATTTCATGCTGGTACTAAGCTCAGGAACCTGAGAGCATGACTCGAGCTGAAATGAAGAGTCAGAGCCTCAGTGGGCCGCGGCCCCCCAGGTGCCCTTCTTTTACTCACTGTTTACCCTGAAGGCGTTCTCCAATGCCACTGAGCATGGCTTTATTATTTTCTGAATAATTCTGTATGTGTCTTCAGCCGATATGATAACTTGCCCTGTAAGATGCTTCGATGGCCTTTTCATTTCTAGTTTGAAAGCTATAACAAAGAATTTTGGGGTCTCAAAGAGCTTATCCCATTTATGTTTGGAGACTTCAGTTCTTTTTCTTTAATGACTGATCTCAAAACGATGCCGTAACTGCATTAGGGTAATAATACCACGCAAAAATGTTCTGTAATAGATGGTGACACGCAGTAAGTTATGTTTTAACATACGTGAAACTTGGAGAATAGATCTCATTATACTTTTGTTTCTTATTTAGAGTTTTTTCATTTTCTTTGGAGTAGATTCTTCACTTTGATGAGTCAGAGAACTTGGTTATCCCAATTTCTTCTTTAGCATTTTTAGATGAGGAAAGCAAGATGCTGAGCATTTTGGGTGAGGAAAGCAAGTCTCCTACTCTCACTTTTGAAGTCTACAAAGCATCTTTAAGTATAAAAAAATAAAATTTTTATTTTATAATGAAATATGAAGTGTTAATTTATTAATTCTATCAGTATAGAAGATAATGCATATAATTATATATATCTTATTTAGGACATTTTTGAAAAAATAATATTGCAAAACAAAAGAAAAGGGTGTATGTACATTTTATAAGATTAATTAATGTAGGGTCCCATATTGTCTCAGGAACCAGTGAAGAGTTTTAGAATAGGAATCACGTTTTATTACATCTTAGGTTCACATGGAAAGTAAATATTATTTCTTTCTTCATCTCTTCTATAGAGAAAAGAAAGAAAGTAAAAGCATGTATAACAAAATACCTGCTCAAGGCCAAATTAAGGAGATAGAGATTTTGTTTCCCATACCACATTCACTTAAGTATATGCACAAGAACGAGGTCACACACATACACATGTGCCCATGAGATACGCACGCGCGCGCACACACACACACACACACACACACAGACACACACACTCATAGGAATCAAGGATGCCTCTCACTCTTATCCGACATCGTTGTTAGGTCGGTGCCAGCTTCTTCGCATGCATATGCCAGTGACATCATCAGTTCATCACATCTATATATAAGTGACGGATTCCTCCAACTTTAGCACATGTTCATGATGAAAGGAATATTTTAATCCATAAAGTAGAATTTAATAGGAATAATAATGAGATTAAAATTTTTTTTTTAATCTTTGAGCCTTTAGATGCACCTTTTTAAAAAAAAATTATTTTTTTCCAGTGTTCCAAAATTCATTGTTTATGCACCACAGCCAGTGCTCCATGCAGTCCATGCCCTCCACAGTAGCCACCACCAGGCTCACCACCCCCACTGTCCTCCCCTCCAAAACCCTCCGTTTGTTTCCAGAGTCCACAGTCTCTCATGGTTCATCTCCCTCTCTGATTCCCCCAACTCACTTCTCCTCTCCATCTCCCAGTGTCCTCTGTGTTATTCCTTATGTTCCACAAGTGAAACTATATGGTAATTGACTCTCTCTGCTTGATTTATTTTATTCAGACTTTTTAATATCTTGTGTTTTTAGTGCTCAAAATTAGTTTTGGTACACAATGATTTCCCTATTTTGATGAATATTGCTTTTTCTCCTCACTGCTAGTAGTAAGTGTTAATGGTTCTTTTTTCCTTGAAGGTGGTATATATGTTCTACTTTTTGATTGTTGCAACTGAGAGTTTCTCTTTGTCACAAACATCTATCAAAGTTTTCCTAAATTTTATGTTCTTTATTCATAATATTATTCCTCTTCAGTACTGAACACTTTGATCTATTGCTTTTTGGCATGTAGTTTTGCATAGAGAACTTTGAGACTAATATACTCAAACCTCCTTCCCAATTTTGATAAATAATACATTTCACAGAATATTTATAGGATTCTTTTAAACTTTGTGAAGCTGAATAAAGAAAACCTCACTTAAAATAGAGTTGGGAGGCCAGAAGGGTGAACTCTGATGTACCAATTCACTGTCAATTAGAGACCCAACAGAACAAGCATACTTTGCATTTTCCAATAGGAAGAAGCCTACTTTACTACCGCAGCAAGAAGAAGCAAGATTTTCCCCTTGCCCAGCAACAGCCCAGTCAATGAGAAACCACCAGACCTCAGTCAAGGAAAGACAGTCACATCTTGCATTCTCACTTTCTTACTCCAATGGACTTTCATTCAGAACAGCCTCTCCCAAGCTCCTCCTTTTTCCCCATATTCTTCTTTCTTCTCTGGACGTGCTTATGGTTTTTGCAATGCTTTTCATATCCTGAAATTACAATTCCTCTGTCATCTCTGAAAAAAAACCATTTTGCTGATCAAATAACTGGCCGTTTTATTTTCAAGGCTGACAACTCATACAAAATTCTTAATTATTGATGTATCTTTAGATATTTTTTATATCTGATTTTTACCAACAAAGGATCATTTCTTCATTTTTTGCTTAGAAATGGCATTCTTTAACATAGAACTTTTCTTCAGAAATGTCTGAGATGACTTATTTTTTTATTTAATCTAGTCACTCCATCAGGATTAAAAATTTCTAGAAACATAGGCACTTCATTCCCTCGTATTAGTATTTACTAATTTCCTATTTAGTTGCATCAATTTCCTCTTATTCTTCTGTTTGTAATAAATTTCAGCTTCTATAATACTGAATACATTTTTTAGTGTGTTAATAATAATATAACTATTCAATGAGCTTTAATTCTGTGTTTTGAACTTTTAGTTTCCTTGCAATGTTTTGCCTTTTCCTCTTAATCTGTGGTCACTTGGCTTCCTTCACGAACTCTAAAGGGAACACATCCTTGTATGCTCTTTCAAAGATTCAAAAAAAATTCTTGAAGTTTTCTTCTTGACCTTCCAGAACACTATTTTTGGAGAAACTTTCCTTTAATTCTTACTGCTTTCACTTAAATGCAGTGTTGTTTTATCCACAGGTCAATGTTAATATATTTCCTCATTTCTAATTCTTGAAAAATTGAGATCTGTTAAGACTATTGTTTATTAACAGACAATAACCTTCTTTCATTTATGCTATTGCAAGAAAGGTCTTGAACTTTAAAAACCCAATTTACAGTTCAATATCAATTCATTCATAAGCTTAACCAAGGACACTTCTCCTTCGCAGTGATTTTATCTTTTCTTGGCCTTATTTCCTAAATACATTAAATGTCATTTTTTATTGTAGTATAACAAACGCTTAAAATTTTGCAGATTATAGGTGCAAAGCTTAAAGAATTTTCAGAGTAAAGACACCCAAAACATAACAAGGGAATAAAAAAATAGCATTAATAAACCCTCCAAGCCTTTCTTTGTGACCTTCTTGGTCATTAGTCACCCCCATGGAAAATACCTGACTTGTAATGCCATACACAGCTTTTCCTGTTTTTCAACTTTATACTAATGGAATATCATAATATCTTTATATGTCTGGCTTCATTTGTTCAAAATGATAGTTGTGGGATATTGCATGCTGGTGTGCTTCATTATCTCGTTGTGGTGTAGTAGTCCATTGTTTGAATGTATTTGCTCTGGACTGAGTATTTGTGTCCCTCCAAACTGACATACTCAAGTCCTAATTTCTAACATGAGGGCATTTGGAGGTGGGGCTTTTGGAAAATAATTGGGTTTGGATGAAGACATGGGGATAGAGCCCATATACCAAGATGGGCATTATGCTGCTGGGTTCTTCTCCCCACAATTCTCCATCTCCCAGAGTGTGGCAGCAACTGGGGGAAACTTCCAAAGTTGTCAATGTGCCACTTGTATTCATTTGACCTTTTCTTTTTTAGCCTAGTTTTTTTTTTTTTTAATCTTTAAAAAAATCTATTTATTTATTTATTTATTTGACAAAGAGAAAGCGAGAACAAGTAGGGAGAGCAGCAGGCAGAGGGAGAAGCAGCCTCCTCTCACTGAGCAGGGAGCCCAATGCTGGTCTCGATCCCCAGACCATGGGATCATGACCTGAGCTGAAGGCAGACGCTAAACAGCTGAGCCACCCAGGTGCCCCTAGCCTAGTTGGTTTTTGAGGAGTTGCTTATAGTTAATGCTGTGAAATTATAGAAACAATAGAGAGCAGAGTGTGAGCAGAGTTTGATATTATTGTCTGCGATGCAGATAAGCCTTTGCAGGGTAGACAGATAAGTATTCATTTTTTTTAAGGAGCTAAAGATGCCAGGTCTCTAAGTCAAGAATTGGAAAGTTATAGACAATTTTAATATTGTGCTATAAACTGCCTGAGTCCCATGAAACACATCCTAAATGTGCTGTTATATTAGTTATTTAAATCACGTGGCTTCTTTTAAGGGTTAATTTCTTACAGTTTTGGAATTGGGTGTTGGTATTACTCTGCATTGTGTTTGAACTTGTGAGCATTGTTTTTGCTTCCTTAATTTTTTAAAAGATTTTATTTTTAAGTAATCTCTACACCCAACATGGGGCTTACAACCCCAGGGTCAAGAGTTACATGGTTTACCAGGTACCCCTGAGCCAGCCAGGCACCCCTGCTTATTTATTTTTTAAATGTCTTCAGTTGCACTTTGTGTGAGTGTGTAAGCACGTGTGTGCATTTGCTAGACCAGCTTCTCAAGAAATAGTCTGACAGATGATGGTGCGATCCTGCGATCCTGAATGAAAATCAGTCTCATAAATTTAGGAAGTACTAAAGAGAAATTCAAGCATCACTTCATCAAAGTAATTTAGTAATAAAAAATTCAGGAGAGGCTAGTGACCTGGAAAGGAGTATAATTGATAAATGCAGTGAAGATATAGAATTTAATGTAGCTTTTGATTGAATAAACTACATTAATGTCAACAAGGAAATACTCAGGTTAGAAGCCAAAGCTCACTAAAAATCTAAAAGGTGTTTAACCCATTTCCATACATTTTCACTATGTCATTGAATTAAAACACTAAGCCAAGAAGGTTAAAATAGAAGTTTCTTATTTTTTAAAGGGTAGAGGAGGGTAAATGAAGATTAAAATGAATTATGTTTCATTTATGGTCTTTCACAGGAGACTGAATTAATTAAGACCAACCTTATGGCTGATTCATTATAAGATTGATTTTTAAAATTCTAATGTATGTAATAATATTAAATGAAGCAAAGATCAGTTTGTTATTTGCCAATTTCCTTTTTATTTTCTAATCCTTAGTATTCTATTCAGATTATAACTGCCATGTATCTGATAGTGTTACCTTGAAAGAATATGAGAAATATAAAATCTAACTACTGTGCTCGTCTAAGGGCTTTTTATATTTTTCTCTAAATATATTATATTTGATTTTTAAATCAAGGCAGTGATGCATTTTCTAAGGATATCACATAAGCTTTAGTTTAAATATGAATTCTGAAATTTTAAAAATATTTGCATTTGAATGTAAGTGGAAATAAAAAATAGTAAACATCTAAGAAAAAATGCAACACAGTCTATACTTGCTTGAAATATGCCATGGCTAAGAGTTTGCTTCTTTTAAGTTGATCTTTATAGTGAAGCGTTACTAACTGAGCACTTGAGCTGATACACTGATAACCGCAGATTCATTATCTCTTTCTGGGAGACCAAAAGAGGCTCCTTGACAACCAGACACAACCACCACTTCTCAAGCACTGCTGATCCTAACAAAATATTTGACACATCCTATGAACTATTTTATTTTCTTGCTTCCTTGGTCATTTGAAGGGTGACCATGTCAGAATACATTCAGCATCTCTTCTAGAAAATTCCTCTTTGAGCCTGCAGAGGCTTATTCCTCAGAAGACTGTGAAGCCAGCAAAACTAGTGTTTTCAGTTCCAGGGTTTTCACATGAATTAAGATCACTTTGGGTATATGATACACTTGAACCATTTTAAGGATCAAAATATATTAATGTTGAATCATTTAGATCTAAACACTCAAATAAATTAGATAATCAGAACAAAAAGGAAAAATAATTGAAAAAGAAAATAACTCTAGAGCCCCAGCACATGGGGTTTTCATCATCGTTTTTCTTGTTCTTTTCCTCCCCCTCCTTCATTTCTTCTTCTTCTTTATTAAGGAAATTAAAATGTTATACTGAAAAATATTCACTTAATGCAAAAGAAAGCAGTTAATGACAGACAGAGGAACATAGTGGACAGGGAAGTTATATAAAGCACAAACTAAACTGCCAGCCAAAATTCCAAACACACACACACACACATAGATATAGAACATTAAATGTGGATGAATCGAACAATCCAATCGAAAGGCAGACTTTGTCCATATGGTTAAAATAAATAATATCCTATTGTATGTTGTTTATAGGAGACACACTGGGTTTAAAGATATGAATTGAAAATAGAATGATAGATAAAATATACAAACAGAAGCCACAGAAAACTAGAGTGGCTATACTAATATCAGTTAAAACAGACTATAAAGCAACAAAAAGTGTTATTAGAGATGAAGAAAATCCAGATAAAAATGAAGTCATCTGAATACCATGGGACAAGAAGGAAAAAAGTTCGTGCATACCTAGACATGGGTTGAAATACTCCTAGAATTTTGGCTGGGGATGATCTGTTTAAAGAAGGCATAATAAGAATAAACATACCTCCAAGATTTAAATCCAACTTTGAATTCTCAATAGTTGTATATATTTCACTGATTTCAGTGTTTTCTGATTTCAGAGGTGCCAGGATTTCTGGTTTCTAATGTGAAATGCAATATCATGCAGGGCCTGACGATTTTTTCCCCCAATTTTTCTTCAGCGATGCCAGCAACTCAGTTAAGAAATCATGCATACAAGGGATAAGGCAGCATGAGGAAACTCTAGACAGACAGTAGAACCAGAGAGATGAGATAATAGGCAAGTTTAAAAGAGCATATTTTGAGTCACTTTATAGCACTATGTTGGAAAATTTAGATAAAAATCTAAAAAAATCACTGGTAAAATACTAGTAAAACTTATGAAGACAACAAAAAAGAAATCTGAATTATAACTAAAGTCAGATTCAAACAGTCAATAATCTTCTTCGTAGAGAACTCTACACAAAGTTGAACTCGTGAAGAGTCCTACCAGATATCTTCATAATAAGTAATCCCATACATATATAAGCTTTCCCAGATTTAAAATAAAAAAGAACTGAATTTCCTCTATATTATGAGGCTGATCAGGCCTTAATACTTAAGAACTGCCTAGTAAAGCAAATTCCCAAGGCCAGTAACTTTTTTTTACAATTTATTTTTTATTTATTTTCAGCATAACAGTACTCATTATTTTGCACCACACCCAGTGCTCCCTGCAATCCGTGCCCTCTATAATACCCACCACCTGGGACCCCCAACCTCCCACCCCCCCACCACTTCAAACCCAAGGCCAGTAACTTTTAAGGACATTCATACAAAAATCCTAAGCAAGTGAAACATGTACAAAGGAGAATTCATCATGGGTCAGTTGGCCTTCAAGAGGAATGAACTGAAATTAATTAATGCAATTTGCCACATTGCAAATTCAAGCAAAAATAAATCATTATCATTTCTATATCGTTTTAATTGCTTGCCACTCAGCCTGTTGTTAAGAAAGTAGTAATTCCTGCCTGAGAATTATGGGGATGGCCAAAAACAGCCTTGAGGAGGGAGACCCAAACCATGCAGTGACACGGGGGAGGCACTTGGGAACAGAGCAAATAGGCAGGAGCTGTGGGAGAGAAGTTCTGCAGAACCAAGAGGGTGGGGCGTCCCCAGGTTTCTGTGTGATGACATATTTGCCTTCTTGAATCATTCCAGGGACTGGCAGGGAAGCGACGCCCACTTCCAGGAGAAGCAGGAGCTGTACCTGGTACATCTGGTGAGGACAGTTGCGTGGGTAGGGGACCTCATCCTTGTAGGCAGAACAGGAGAGGACCTTGGAGTTAGGCCCCTTGAACCCCTCTTGATTTTGCCAGGTGACAACATATCCTATTGAACCTTGACTTTGGGCCTTACACCACATATACACCAAGAGGCATTTTTATGTAAAGGGTCCAGTTAAGGGAAGCTGTTCTTTCAGAATAAATTGTATGGTAATGTGTTCTTTTAAGCTATAGTACAAACAGCCATATTGAAACTTTACCTCACTTAGTGTTATTGAGCAATAAAAAATTTGATGCAGGCAGGTTGGGTGTCACGACCCAGACGGGGGTGTCCCGCAGGACCAGCCAAGAAGGTCTTGGGCTTCAAGCAGGATGGAAATCACATGTGAGCCAGGAAGAGGTGAAAGCAGAGTTGACTGAAGACATAGAGGGGGACACAGAAGGAGCATGCGAGAGCCTCGTCTTTGCTTGGCGGCTGGGGTTCTTACTGACGATCGTGGTCTGGTGCACGTGTCCTCTCAGGCATCTGGAAATGGATCAGCATGAGGACAAGGTCCCAGTGTCCATCATAAGTCACTTGTTCCCTGAAGCCAGGGGGTCTCAGTGTCAAGATGTCTGGTGCAGATGGTCTCCCGCTGGGGTGTGCTAGCGTCCTTGGGTCATTCTCACCTGGTCCTTCCTTAGATGTTATCTAGAGAAATCATTACCTCCATGTCCCTCACAAGGGGGACATGTGCTGTTTGCGTTCAGAGACACGTGTAGGGTGTGGTGGGGGCGCATGTCCCAGGGAGGATAGAAGCTGGGACAGAAACAAAGTGGGGGAAAATCAGCTTTTTCTCTCGTGCGATCCTTTCTATGTCCCTGTCTCAAAACCAAAGCCTGGGGTTGTGTCTTTTCTTCTCAGTTCTCCGTCTCCATTTTATCCTTCATCAAGAGTTTCCGGTTCTATTAGTGATTTCTGTCAAGCTCACCTCATGAAATGTATAACTCACGTAATCTACAGCGCATGCCAATGAGAGGAGGTGAGGGAAGTAGGCTCCGGTGGTTTTGTTTCTCTGACCTACAGACGACCTAAACGATGGCATGATGGCAACACATTTCATGCAGACAAAACCACAGCCGGGTTGAAGCAAAATAGTGAAGATCAAATTTAGTTTTCCCAATTCATGTTAAAGGGGTCTCCTCAGGGCACTCACTGCTGTCTCCTCTCGTGCGGGCCTGTTCTCTCTACTGCTGATATGCCTAATATTTGAGGTAATCTGGTTTTCCTAACTCCACGTTGATTAATAAATCTGGGAGATGTTTGGAGAACTAAGCACTGGCATTTTCAAGAAATTTTAATGGCTTTTAGGAGCGTGAAGAAGACTACTGGAAGTTTCAGGGTGCCTGGTGGCTCAGGGCGTGATCTCGGGGTCCTGGGATCAAGTCTGTTGGGCTCCCTGCTAAGTGGGGAGGATGTTTCTCTGTCTCCCTCTGCTCTTCCCCCCAAGCCTCTGCTCATCCTTTGTCTTCTCTCAAATAAATAAACTTTTAAGAGAAAAAGACAACTTGAAATTTCCATTATTCCAGAAATATGGTACATTTACTCGCATCCCTGCACCATCTTGCCTCTCTACTTATCCCTATCAAAAGTTGCTGGCCTGGGGCACCTGGGTGGTTCAGTTGGTGAAGTGTCTGCCTTCTGTTCAGGTCGTGATCTCAGGGTCCTAAAATCGAGCCCCACGTCATGCTCCTCGCTCAGTGGGGAGTCTGCTTCTCTCCTTCTTCCTCTGTCTGCCACTCCCCCTGCGTGTGCACGCTGTCTCTCCCTCCCTCTGCCAAATAAATAAATCTTTACAACAACAACAACAAAAGTTAGCTGGTCTGAGATAATGAAGGGAGAATGTATGAGCAGACAGCTCTCACTAAAGATTACTGGTGCCAGGATTTTCAGCGTGTTTAAAATATTTTACATATTAACTCTAGTGATTGGTGAAATTTATAACAGAGGGAAGCCACAAAGCTGTGTTTTCCTGTAATTAAAGGTTGAAATGTTTCCAAAGTTAACATGTTTTATCTGACTTCCCTCACATACATAGCCCCGTTTAAAGGATGACTACTCCATGACTCATAATTTTAAAAATCATCAAATTAATACATTAGAGTTTGAAATTATTTTGTATATAAACTCCTTTGATTTGACTCTTTTTTTTTTACTCTTTTAACAATCATAACCATACAGATCTTTAATGATGATCTAATTCTGCAGAAATGGCCTAGACAGTTTTCCTTCCACTTAATGCATGTTTTATATGTTCATTTGGAAAATAATTAGATCAGCAATTAAATATTAATATTTAAAATGTAGAGAGGAGTACCACTGAGGGCCAGAACATAGTTTAATTTTTAAACAAGGACTATCTACTCTTGAGACAAGGAAATAGTTTTCACCATATTTTTACTGTCCATGATGAAACTGAAATCACTTCAGATAATCACCATGCATTGTTTGTGAAATATTCTTTACCATGAGTTGTTACTATGACTGGCAAAAACATATTTGAATATATTGTGGATTATTAGTCTTCAAAATTGTCTCGAATTGGGTGCAAAATGCCAGATGTGGTTCATATAACATGTCACTATTAATTAGGTGGAAAATTCCTGCTGAGATGCTTATTATAGGCAAAATAAATGGTTTTCATTAACTAGTAATTAACCTGGCTACATTATGAAGGTCAAAAATTAGTCTATGGTATATAACAACTTACCTACTTATTTCAAAAGATAAATTTATCAGTCTAAATCCTCTCTGGACAATACAAAGAATGACAGAGGCAAAATCACATAGGTCAGTAAACAACAATGCAAAATTCCAAGTAGAACAGAGTTACACACAGTCGGAAGAAAATAAATGTTTACTGTGTATCTTGTATTATCATTTATGTCATTTTCTGTGAAAATATAAAAGATAATTTTATTATGTCCAAGTTTTATCCAAGGAATTAGAGGTCCAAGGATGTCATTTTTCCTACACCATAAATAATATAAGAAAAAGTGATCCCTTTTGGTGGTCTACTAGCTGCCCAATTTGTACAGTCCTAGTAGCAGTGAAAAATAATTTAAAAAGAAATCAGTGCAAAGACTGGTATACTGGTACTTAAATAATAGATTAAACAGTGAGTTTATGAGCAAAATAATGTATATATAATGGATCAGTCATAGTAGCTGGGTGGCTCAGTCAGTTAAGCGTCCAACTCTTGATTTCAGCTCAGATCATGATCTCAGGGTCTTGAGAGGGAGCCCCGAGTCTGGCTGCACGCTCAGTGGGGAGTGTGCTTGAGATACTCTCTCTCCCTTTGCCTCGTCCCCCCAAAATAAATAAATAATCCTAAAAAAAGTTTTAAAAAGTAGTAAGTAGACAAGCATACTTTTTCACAAACACTTTGCTAATTCTATATTTATAATTTGAAGTGGTAGAAATTATCGTGGTGGAAAAAGAAGCAAAGAGTGAAATGGGTGGGCTAAGGGTTAATGTCATAGTATTGCAATGAAAATTAGAAAAGTGAACATTTAGGTATTGTTTTTAAGATTTAACTAGAAAGTTTGTTGACTCAATAATTTATATATTGCGATTGGATCACTACTTTACCATTAGCTAAAACCGCTGTCATATCACGTGATTATCGTTTCTTTGTTGCGGTAGGAACAATCAAGACCTAGTCTCTTGGCAACTTGGAAGTTTATAATACAGGAATGCTGACTATAATCACCATGCCGTACATGTGGTACACTTTAAACTTGCATAATGTTATATGTTAATTATATCTCACTGACATTAAAAAAAACAATGTCCCACTAAATCTGATAAAAAGCAGTTCTCTCTTTGTAAATAAAACATAATGATTCCTGGAAAAAATGATGAAATTGTAATTTTAGCAAAAGGAAGGCAACAGGCAGAATACAATTGCTATCACGCCTCTTTGGAGAAAGCCTCTCAGCTTAATAGTTTCTGATGAATTAAAATGAAAAGATGACTGCAAATAAGCATACTGTTTATTGGTTTATTTGTTGAGAACATAGAAAATATGCTTATCTATTAATTTGGAGGAGAATTTTCTGAGGATGTCAATTAAAAATCCTTTTTTCAGTTTTTTTTAACTTGTTATTTTGAGGAAAGAAATTAAAATGGAGGGATTAATTGTTTTCTCTGAGGTTACAAAGAGCACAGTGTATGTTCGCTGACAAGGAGATGTTAAATAATGCTGTCCGAAGTCTGAGCTAGCTGGCTGTCCTGAGTCTATGGACAAAGGTGGCAGCTTCTTTATGACTTTATTTTTATAAGCGTCTGTGTCTATCAGAGAAGCAGAGGGGGCGGCAGCCGCCGAAATAATAAGCTGACAGAGATGCAGCCCATCTTTGGAACGTTCCTCCTCTGGGGTCACGAGATTGAGGTCGTTTAGCATCAACAGGACAAACTGGGCAGGACATTATTCATGTTTGGCCATAGCGGCACACAGCAATAACTCCCGGGCGGGGAACAGGCACCTCCTCCTTCCTGAGAACCAATGAGACCAGTGGGAAAGCAAATGGAGTATTCGTGTTGGGTGCGAAATGTAAGGGAGCGTCAACGACTCCGGCAATCAAGACGAATCACGTTTTCATGCCTAATTTAAAGATGGAAATCAACGCAAGAGATCAGAAATAAGAATTTTCACATTGAGGAAAATGAAAATGAAATGAAAATGAAAATTTTAATAAAATTAAAATATTAAAAGCTAACTGCAGGCTAATATTTAATACATAGTTTGAAAAATATTTCCTTTAGAAGAAAATAACATTATCTAGAGTCTCTTGAATGTATGACTCATAATGTCATTGGTACAATTTGGTACAATTTGCATTAGTCAGGATTTCACAAGCCAGTAGGATATATATACAGGTAAATAAGGGGCATTTATTATGGGCATTGACTCAGTCCATCATGGAGGCTGAGAAGTTCAATGCCATCGACAAACGGAAGAACTAGGAAAACTGATGGTGTAATTCAGTCCGAGTCCTAAAAGGGCCTGAGAACCAGAGAGGATGATGTCATTCTCAGTTCAAGGTTGAAGGCATGAGAGCAAAGGGGGGGTCTGCTGGTGTAAGTCCCTGGCTTGAGGACCAGGAACTTCAGTGCCCAAGGGCAGGAGTATCCGAATTCCAGAAGAAAAAGAAAGAATACACCCTTTCTCTACCTTCCTGTTCTATTTGGGCCATCAACGGACTGGATTACGCCCCTGCTCTCCGGAGTCCATCTTTCTGGTATGTCCAGGCTGAATGTCCTCGAGAGTTCCTCATTAGGGAGGGTGCTAACCTTAGGAAAAGCTCCGTCCGCTTCCTCCTCTCTGCATGTGCATGTTTTTTAATCCCCTACACAGGCAAGGGGGGGGGTCCATCGAGGCAACTGCTTGTAAGAGCGATGTATCAGGAAGTGGCTCTAAAAAGCACTGAAGAAACACTCATTATCTGGAGCACAGACTGGGTCTGTTACACTGCAGAAAACTCCCTACTCTTTAGTCATTTAGAGGCAAGAGGAAAGGACATTATTAAAAGGGAAATAAACTTTATTGCCACCACAGAGTGAGATGCTTTACAATTTGCCTCAGAAAATTTACTATCTCCCTACTAGTAAAGTCATTCAAAATCAATTATTCATTCATTTATTTATTTGGAAATGACACAGAATGTATTGTGAAGGTAAAACGTACATGTCCCTTTTTGTCTGTCACACACACTTACAAGCTTTAGCAGCAGAAAGTAATGACCCTTTGTCCCAGGAGTTCTACAGAGAAAATACGCTCTGGAGAAAATCACGTTTACTTGTTTTAGGAGAACTATGTAAAGATCTCTGATCACCATCACTTTTTGTAGTAAGATTCTGGAAGCAATGCAAACTTTCACTCATTGAAGAATGGATAAATAAAATTAGCATGATCAAACAATGGATTAAACAAAAATAAAGGGTACATTTATTAAAATCAATAAACTTCAAATACATAATTTCAAGTGAATAAAAGCATGTTGCTAATGATCTGACAGTGCTATATTACTCCTGTAATTATTAGTGACAATATATGTTTATAGTGACAATATATATTATATATGCTATGTATAAAACCACGAATGGAGAAAAACACATTCACCCAGTATCTCTGGCAAAAGACAGGAGGAATGTGTGTGGGTGGGGATAGGATTTCTGCAGTTTATCTATAAAGCTTTGGAAACTATAGGAAAATACACATTATAATAGTTAAATCTGGGTAATTATTACATGGATCTCTGCTATGTTAATGTCTATATGTTTTTATCTTTGCAGAAAATCACAGTTTTAAAAAGACAACAAAAAAAGATGATAGTAAGTTGAAATAAGCAGAGACAACAGAAGGCTCTTTTGGGAAGGAGAATCATAGCTGCTAATTAGAGTCGTTTGCATCCAATTGGATCTTTCACAAAGGAAATCGGCAACAGGGAGTTCTATTTTATTTAAAATTAACTCTGCCATCCTCTTTGAAAAATGTGTATTTTGTTCTCTATCAAGGCTCTGCAAGCTTTCTAAAGAGAAGAGCTATGAATGCTGCCGAGTAAATAAGATCCTTGGAAAATCTGAAAGTCTAAACAGTTTACTTTGTGATACAAACTGAGTATGTTACACGGGGTAGTAATGACAGATCAGTGATAAGTATGAATCCGCAATTCAGCAATACATTCAGGTGCGTGATAAGATAGATTCCAATGTTTGTCCCCATTTAAGACTCAAATAATCACAAGTATATTCAAAAACCGTAATGTCATTTCAGAAACACTATAGTGAAAGACGACACAGGCTTCGAGAACAAGAAACCAAAACAAGAACATTGTACATTTCAAAAATGGTACGGTCTACAGATAGGAAAGGGATGTTTCTAATCTTGAGGAAAAGAAGTCAGAATCCAAAGAGAATGTTTCTAATGAAGCAGAGCTATTTAGAGCCCCATGTGTACCTAGGAGATAGTGAGGTTCTAGAAATTCGAAGAAAAGACCTCCGGTGATGACACTGATGAAATTTTGCAGTTTGCCTCTACAGAGTTGCTTATAGAGAATGAGAATTGAAGTCTTATTTCTCCTGCAAACATGTACTTTAAAAATGGGATTACTTAATAGCTCCCTGCTGCTTTTATTGGAAAGGCAGTTAGAAATCATACGAGTTCCACTTCGTATTTCATCTCTCATGCCACATGTAATAATATAATCTCAAATAAGGCCACATGGGGAGGCCTAATTCTGCTGCTCATAATAAAAAAAAGTGCCATTTTCAGAAGATAGTTAGAACATGCAGTGAAATTGTTCGCAGGTACCCAAGACTGGCTTTGTGTTTTCCAGTAGCATATAGGAGGCAAAGCTCAAGCTATCATCAAAAAGTTGTAATCATTGGCAAAAAAAAAAAAAAAAAAAAAAAAGCCATTTCCTTGTAGACAAGAGAAATTACTTCAAAATGCTACTAATGCAAGTATTCTGTTAATAGGAATTCACTTAATAGTCACAATTTATTTGTGTTTTGTTTGTAAACAAAATGATTCACTGGATTGGAATAATTGAATGTAGAAATGGAGAGAGAGAAAATCAATATTAAACTAATAATTGGAATTTTTCCAGCTGCTTTGGCATATTTCTCCAGAATATTTTTGTAGTTCTAGAATATTCTGTAAAAAACTCCCTGGAAATTATGCATGAGTTCATAATCACACATAGTTTTCATAAACTATGTACAATGTCCTCTACCTTAATTTGTAGAGTAGAGTATCAGCTTTATATTTTTAAGATTTCATTTATTTATTTTTCAGAGAGAGAGAGAGAGAGAGAGCATTGGCAGGGGTAGCAGCAGGCAGAGAGAGAAGCAGGGTCCCCACTGAGCAGATAGCCCCGTGTGGGACTTGATCCTAGGACTCCCGGATCATGGACCTGAGCCCCAGGAAGATGCTTTACTGAGGGATGGAGCCACGCAGGTGTCCCTAGAGTATTAACTTTAGATTCCATCTGTCCATGTCTTTGATTTGTAGGAAACAAAGGTCCAAATAAGCCCATTGCCACAGCTATTGGCAGGGGCACCGAGAGCCAAAAAATCCCGGGTGTGTGGTCATTCTGGAACACCTGAACAATTTCTCTTCTTAAGAAACAAGAAAGAGAGACCAATCAGTGGAATAAAGCAACTACCAAGCACCGTTAAAAAACAAACCCTCTATTATTAATGAAGGTAGTTGTTATATAACAAGAAAATGAAGCTTTCTTGTCAAATTATTGTCTTAGAAGAGGGTTCAAAGAGGACTTTGGCAGTCAGAAACAATAACAGCGAGAGTCCTGGAAGGACTGTTCTTTAGTTGTGTTTAATAACAATTTATAAAAGCTTTTATGTACAGAATAGTTTTATGCCAAGAATTGTGCTAGTCGTTGCGACTACAAGGATGAATAACACATTCCCCACTTTCAAGGCTGTCAAAACCTTTCGCGGGAGAGGAGGATATGTAAAAATATATTAAGGGCCATGAGGAATGTTTGTAGAAATTGCTACGGGATCAAGGAAATCTTCACAGAGTAAGCCACCTTTCAGTAGTCTGGAAAAGTGGGTCCAGTTGGCAAAGCCTGAAAATACTGCCGAGGAGGGTAGGGAAATGGACAAAGATGGAAAACAAGAGGGGCCCGCGGGGAGAGAGGGCAGGGAAGGGGCAGGAGAGGCTGCACTAGGGGATGGACAGCAGGGGACATGCGGGCAGCGGTGGGGGCTGAGCCTGGAAACCGGCAGAGCCCCCCACTTCACCCGCTGTGTCCCCGACCCCACACTTCATTCGGGCCCTGCTCCCGCACTGGGCAGGCGGGAGGAAGGAAGAAGGGCCGCAGGCGTCCTCTCTCGCCTGCCCACGCGGCTGCCCTAGAGAAGACGGGAGGTTGGCTTGTGGTCCCTGGGGAGGGCTGGGGTCCGGAGGGACTGTGAGTCGGGCAGTCGCTTGATCAGGCTCGGGTCTCCTCCTGGCACGCCTGATGAGGGGACACGGACGGGGGTGATACTGTCAGAAGAGGGGCTGCTTCCTCAGTCTGAGAATTTCCTTTTCGGAAGAGCTTCACAGTCCAGGAGGTCTGATGGTGGGGTGCGGAGCCCAGGATGCAGGCGGTTTGCTGGGCCCGCCCGCAGCCCTCCAGCCCCCCCGCACCGCGAAGAGCCCTCCCGTAGTGAAGGGGAGGCCTTTCTCATCAGCCTCTCGGAGGCGGTGGGTGAGACTGAAAATAGTTTCCTAAATGGCAGAACGACGCCCCATGTTGGAAAAGAGATACACAGAAGTTACTGTCTTCTACCAGCTCCGGGTCTAAGAAATGTCGTGTTGAGCGCAGGAGTCTTTGGAAATGTCACCGCCTTGTCGTCCCAAATCCCCAATGTCTCCGGCAGCCTGCAGGGAAGGATTCTTTTTTTTTACTCTCTCAGGACTGGGATTGTTCAAACTCCTCTGCCTGAATTTTAACTTGCCCAGGATGACTTTCCTTTTCCTTCTTTCTGACTTCTCTGCTGTTCACTGAAAACCCAGTATGTATTCTACATTTTTCGCATGACTTTTCCTGGTGTCCTTAGTCCTTTCTCTGAACTTCTGTTTCTTACTGTCCAAGTGCTTTCGAGTTTTTTTTTTTTTTTCTTCATTTATCATTTTGTAATCCTAGAATGTAGTACAGGGACTCAAATGTAATACTGACTTAATAATATTGGTGGAAAACAAAGGGTACACAATTTAAAAAAGAATAAATAGTCCTGAAGATTGGTCCAACGATTAGGCAAAGGCTCAATTTAACTTTTAGTTTGTTTATGTGATGATTTTCTTGAGTAAACTATGAGAATGTATGTCTTAACAATAGGATCTCAATACTAAATACATGAATGATACACAGCTTATAGTATTATAGTATTAGTATTAGTAGCTTATGGTATTACAAGTAGTGATTATCTTGATCAAAACTGGAGGCTAAATTTATGTGGTATGCCAAATTAATTAAAACTGAATGGAGAATATTTTCATTTTTGAAAAATATGATTTCTGAAATTTGACTTCTTCTCAGGAAAAAAATTGAGTTGTTCATAAATACCCTTGATGGTATTTAAGATAAAATGTACCTAATTTTTATTTTGAAGAGATCATTTAAATCTATCAAAACATTTTTTTTTTTTAAAGTTTTAAGTAACTTATTGGTAAGTACAGATGTGTTCTGTTTAATATGTGTCCTTCAAGGGACTCTGTTTGAGAAAGGCTCTGTCTCTGCTGTTTCTCTGCCGGGCCCCACTTCCTCACGTACTGTATTTTACCTCACATCTGCATAAACGAAAGAAGCCATGTTCCCATGCCAAGGGGGGCCGCAAATAGTCCATCATTCTCTGAGGTTCATTCTTGGCTCCCATATACCCGAGAACATCTTAGAGCAAAGCTCTGTCAACACTGGTGCCAATACCCTCTCCTTCAGTGATTTATGGAATAACATCTATTGTCACCTTACACTTACCATTGATCAGAACCTACCCTAGATTCCTGAAGGAACACCTACTCCAAACTCCTTTCCAGTATAAATTTCTAACCCCACATGATGGAGAGACTAGATTCTCCTTTTCCAGAGTCTTCAAGACACTCTGTCTGCTATACTCTATCACTTCCCCTAGTCAATAAATTCTGTTTTCATTTCCTCCTGGCCCGTGTTTGAGTTCTATCCTGCATGGAGCCAAGGAGCCTCTTGGCTCGTCCTGCAGGACCCCCTCTGGGCCCTCGAGCCCGGCCTGCCTGCATCAGCATTTTACAGGAAAGATTACACACATTTGAATAACTGAAAGAAAGCCAGTGAGACTGGACCATGGGAGGCAAAGCTAAAAATGTAGGCAGAGATGTAATCATGTTTGATCTCCAAGGCTCTGTGAAATAGTTTTATGTTCGTCCTCTTGGTGATATGGATTTTTTTCCTGATGTTTAACATTTAATATCTCTGCAATCTTATACAAGCTAATTACCATATAGAAACCTCAGTGTAATTAGAGCATTGTTGGGAAGAGTAAATGAGATCATGTATATGACTTAAGTCAAATGCTTCGCACGTAGCGTTCAATGAATGTCAACTACTAATCTTATAAACATATTGCCCGATGCCCCATTCAGACAGAGAATGGGAGAACATTGATGATCAAGGATAGTATCTTCTACGCATTGTGATTTAACATGTGTTGTGATGACTTGAGAATATTCCTTTGGATAAGATATTCTCTCTCTCGCCAGATTTGCTCACCCTTTCAGACTAAAGGTAGATCCAGACAATACACAATGGCGATACCACTAGTCCAGACCACTCCAGCCCACTCTCACAGGCAACAGTGGTCCCTTTCCTATTCGGCCACTTTCCTTGTAGGCCCTGAGCTTCTTGCACCAAGGATGGGATCCTTCCTCATCTTTGTTGCATGGAACCTAGCGTTAGTGGGAAGGTTTTGTCCCCAGTCCTAATGGGAGCTCCTTAACATAATCTTCCCTTGTTTTCCTCCTTGAGGTGATGGCCGTTGGAATGAGAGATTAAACAGGCATCCTCCAAGCAGTGCTGGCATTCACTGTCCTCCAGGGAGCAAGGAGTTCCCAGGACTTGGACGTTGCACTTCCGTAGTGGGTCCTCCTCTGCCCTTTAGTGGTAAGTCCCTCATGTGATTACATGGGACAGTCTCTCTGCTGTCCCACTAAACCAAACCTCCAAAAGGGCCTTTGTAAGTAGAGAGCTGGTGTTTAGCCATGATGTGATACTCTTTCTTTCTTTCTTTCTTTCTTTCTTTCTTTCTTTCTTTCTTTTTTACGATTTTATTTATTTATTTGATGGAGAGAGACACAGCAAGAGAGGGAACACAAACAGGGAGTGGGAGAGGGAGAAGCAGGCTTCCCGCCAAGGAGGGAGCCCAATGTGGGGCTCGATCCTGGGACCCTGGGACCATGACCTCAGCTTAAGGACTGAGCCACCCAGGTACCCCACACTTCTTGATTTATTAGTTTGTTTAGAACAAAAGAAATGAATGCATTTCCTTGCCCACTGGAGGCCATAGCACTTAGTGAAGAATAGGTATTCATGAGATTTTTGCTGAATGAATGGAGATAGCACTTAATCAAACTCAATAAGTGAGAAGAAAATTTAATTAGCCTTAAAGTCTCATAAGTGCAGCTATACTTTAAAAAAAAAATCCTGTGCTTGCAAAAGCTGTTGATTTAATAAATTGTTTGCCAAGGAACAAGCTTTGTGAATATTTATCTCTTCAACATGATGTAGCAGGCCTATTAGTTATTTAAAAAAAAGAAAAAGGACCACGTGGATTCAGTGGCAAAAAGGACAGTTAATCTAGAAATGTAAGATGATTATAATCATAAGTGTAGGCCACTAGGAGATCTATATGTTGAACAGGAAAGGAGGAAAGAAATGATGCCAATTTCAGCCTAAGCCAATCGTAGGGTCATTTACTGTCTGTACTGTCACAGCATCTTTCCTGCCTCACCATCCCGGAAGATCACTTTTAACCACACTTGGCGTTGCTTACATTCATTTTTAGGATAACCTAAAAGTTCATTTTATTTTCATGATTGAACAAGCTTGGAGTGTATTTCTAGTCACCCGTAACTGTCATCTGCTGTTAGGATGTGCGTGAGCATAGTAGATGCTTTTAGAGTCAAATTTGTGTCACATGAACACCTTGCAGCAGGTTGAAAGCTCACAGAAGTGTTGCTTTTACTTTGGGCACAATTTAGAAAGTTCAGTTATTTCCCTCTTAAGTAACACATTTAACTTTTACAACTTAAAAAAAAATAAATGAAAGCGTAGTAAGTTGAAATTAAGGTTTCAGAAAATAATATTCACATGAACTCTATTTCACACTTCGATCAAACTCAAATTTATATATAAAACTAAGCATGAAGATTCCTTGTGAATTTCTCAAGAATTAACTTTTTTATGCCCAGCCTAATTTCATTAACCATTAGCTGTGTGTTGCACATCTCAGATAATTGTGTGGGCTTCTTTTTTATCGATAATGGTAAACACACACACACACACACACACGCTCTTCCACAGTTGTCCTATGGACTGAGCTTATGTAACTCTTTTTTTTTCATTATCTGCTTTTGTGGAAATCTTCACATGTACTTTATTTTTTAAAAGATGGTTTAAATCTATTAGTTAACTAATTAATTAACTAGAAGCAGGAGTAGGGGAGAGGTCGAGGGAGAGGACCTCAGGCGGACCCCCACTGAGTGCAGAGCTCATGAAGTGGAACTCCGTCCCCCTCTGAGGTCGTGTCCTGAGCCAAAACCGAGAGTCTGACACCGAACTGGCTGAGCCACCCGGGTGTCCCCTGCACACGTACTTTTGATACTTAGCTTCAAAGAGATTTTTGTAGTTCTTCAAGCCGGAAAGGAGGGAAAGTGTGACGAAATACCCAAATCTACAATAAATGGCAAAGCTCTAAAGTAATTCAAATAGTTAAGAACACTTTGCACAGGGGACTCCTGGGTGGTTCAGTCGGGTAAGCGTCTGTCTTCCGCTCAGGTCCTGATTTCAGTGTCCTTGGATTGAGCCCCACGACTGGCTCTCTGCTTAGTGGGGAGTCTGCTTCTCCTTCTCAGTCTCCCTCTGTGCTCTCTCCTCCTTCTCCCCCAAATAAATAAATAAAATCTTAAAAAACAAACAAACAAACAAACACTTTGTACTTAAAGAAGTAAATACTATTTGAATGAGAATTCTGTTTCAGGCAAATGTTTCCAACAAGGTACATGATTGGATTATTTGACCTTTGGAAAATTTCCTCCTGCTGAGAAGATTTCAGTTACTGTCTGTGCAATCAGAAATAGCACATCGGTTCATCTAGGCTGATTGGGTGTCATTTTCTCTCTCCCACACTTACACATTTTCCCACCAGCCTCATTTCACGGTGTGGCACATCACCAAAGATAATCATGTTAATCTCCTTGGAGAGTTTTGTGGTTTAAAGTATTGAAATTCTCCGGAATTATTGGACAAGCAACTCCTCCTTTTTATTCGCCCCAAATCTCTAGGACTCAGAATGCTTTTCAAAGGAATGTTCTCCCCTCACAACTCTTGAGAGCAGTTTCCCGGACCACCATGGGAAAGATCAGTGTTTTAGACTCTGAAAGTGTTCCCTCTCCACACGACCGTCCACCCAGCCCCCAGGATTGTCCACGAAATGCAAGCAGAGTCAAGCACAGTGACAACAGAGCTCAACCCCTCTTTTGTTGAGGGTGTTGCTGGTTTCTTTCATTCATTCAACAAATAGTGCATTCGGAATGCGTCGTGGTCCAGGGGCTCTATTAGCCCCTGGGTGGTTCTCTGTGTAGCAGACATGAATTCTAGAAGGAAACTTTGTTTATTCTGTCATGCCAGTATAGACAGGTGAAACATTCAAAAGTCGCAAACCACAATTTCTCCGGAGCCATCCTTTGAGTTCCCCTTACTTCGTCTTCTGCATTGTCAGTGCGCGTGCGTGCGTGTAAGCACGGGTCTGTGCCCACTCCTCAGAAATACGTCTTTACTTCCAGGCTGTGAGCTACTCCGGAGCAGGTACTTTTTATGCCCTACATTTAGTCAGTGACTAACATGTAATATGTTGCCCAGAAAATGTCTGGGACAAGAATGAATAACTTCATTTGATTAATAATCTAAATATATAAACCTATTTTAATTTTAAAAGGCAGATAAAATTACCCTACTTCTATTTAAAAAATCTTTTAGATTTATTAGAATTTCCATGTTTTATAGTAATACATTTTAAAAAATGGGTAGAGCTGGTTTTCAGAGTAAATTATACTCTATCTGCCCTTAAAAGACTGGACCTCATGTTTTCTATAATTCAATATAAATCATAATTAATAGTGTTTAATTAAAACATCTAGCAAAGTCATCAAATAGAGTCCTGGAGAACTTTATGAATGCTTTAATTTACATTCCATTAATATTTTAACTGGTACAAATCAATTGCAGGTGCCGGTATGGACATTTATTCCACGGCATCAGAGTTTGGCTTTCAAGGTAACAAACCCCCAAACGCAGCACTAATCCTTTTCCTTTCTGCCCCAAGAGATGCAGAAAATTCGGGAATTAAAAGGAAGACAACCAGGTGGAGACTCTGCGTGAAAATGATATTCTCCAGATCATGACCAGAGTACTTCTGCAGGTGTACATAACCCATGCGTTTCAAAGCGATCACCCTGTCGTTTCTCTGTCTCTCTCTAACAATTCTAATTTAATGGTAACGCAGTATTTTAAACAATAGTTATGACTTCGTTTTTTTTTTTATTTTTATTTTTTTTAAATATTTTATTTATTTATTTGACAGACAGAGATCACAAGTAGGCAGAGAGGCAGGCAGAGAGAGAGGAGGAAGCAGGCTCCCCGCTGAGCAGAGAGCCCGATGTGGGGCTCGATCCCAGGACCCTGAGATCATGACCTGAGCCGAAAGCAGAGGCTTAACCCACTGAGCCACCCAGGCGCCCCATGACTTCGTTTTAAATTCTCAGTTATTCTTGTTAATGTGCCCCCACTTTGAATGGGGACAGGAGGTAGAGGGGAGATAAAATATATTTAATGTCTGATTAACCGAGACAGAAATTAATCTTAGTCAGTTTTTAATATGGGACTCATAAACTTATGAAAATGGCATATGATGCATTTTGAAAAAAAATTATTCTTGAAATTCTTATATGTGTAGCCGTTCTAGGTAACTACACTTTTAAATTCAGTTGTACAAAAACAAATAGAAATTAGGAATTATATTGGAAAAGAGTTCTCAGAGCAATCCTTTTTTTTTCTTTTTGGGGGGAGAGTTAATGGTATAATGAATGGAAGGGGCGAGAGTCAGATTTCCGTCCCTTTTCACAATATGAAGCAGGGCCGTTATCGTAAAAAATACTTTTCATAAAAATGTTCACACCTTTCCCAGAGAGATTTGTCACACGTACACATATGCATACTCCCAGAGTATCCATGATTCACTTACTTACTTCGTCATTCAAAAAATATTTGTCGAATGCTGACTCTCAGCCAAAGATGGTTACGGTTCCGCCGTACAAGCCACCATGTTCTCTGCTTTTGTAGAGTTTACAGTCTGGTGAGCAAGGCTGTGGGAGGCATCTAAGTCACGACTTATCTTTTTATTCCCCAAAACTCCAAAACAAAATGTTTCTGGATACCAGGCACCTTTCCTCATGCCGTCTTCCCGGGCCAGCCTGTAGATATACCTGTAATCAGCCTTTCTAAAAATATTTTTTTCTTGACATACTTGTGTGTGACTTTTTCACTTCCTTCTCTCATGTGCAGCCAAAACTTCAAGTTTTATTATTTTTTTTTTCTGGTATTTTACACCTTTCCAAATCTCATGAACCTCCCTGTTCTCTGACTACTCCCCTTCCTAACTTGTTCTCGAATGGAACCTCTTTACAATACTTAGCACCATGAAAAATTATTTTATTTACTAGGATGAGGCTATTCAGGACATAGACGTGACTTATCTTTTCCACACACCTCTTCCCAGCATCTCGGACAGGATCGGGCGGATGCATGAGGCTCTATAAATATGCTGACCAACTTTCTGCTTTCCAAAGTCTCTTCTCTAAGTGGCTAATTGTTCTTGAGACTATCTTACATTTTATCGATGTGGTGGAGAAACTCTGGATCGTTGATGATTATGGCCGTTGGGTTTAGCGCGCTCTGTGTTAAGAGCATGGGGTTTAGGATATGTTTGTAAAGTTTTCCATTCAATAAAATTTAATATATAAAGAAATGGGTAGTAAGGTTTAAGGGATTATAAAGTACTGCCTTGGTAAAACAAAAAGAAATAAGGAACAACGGAATATTGTAACAGTCACAGAGACCAAAGATGAGATACAACAGCAGTAAAACAACATTGTCAAGCACAGCTACTCCTTTCCGGACACACTTGGCTTGCCAGTTATTTGTCACTTCTCTGCTGGAAATACCCCCTTCTTGACCCTACTTTGTGATGCAAGACCTGGATTCTGCAAAACTCTGTTTTTCCATTGCCTGCGGGCTCCTTCTCAATGTCTGCCTGGGGAGTTCCTCCGAGGACCCCACTGAGCTGAAGGAGGAAGGAGCGGCTTCTTCTCCCTCCTGCTTTGTGTTTGGTTGCGCTTTCTCCTGTGGAGCTGGAAGGCTGCTGTGGCGTGTGGTCGCTTAGTGTCCCGGTGGCACGGCTCCCGCCATGACTGCCACACCCAGCAGCGGGTGGGTGATGTGCCCCTACAGCGGCCACACCGCCTGCCAGGGCAGGACATTCAGGCCTCGCAATCTCCACCACCATCTTGAGTCCCTGTCTCTGTCTTTCCTGTTCACGTTTGCAACTGGTGTGAATCAGGACCTCCTGC
Source organism: Mustela nigripes (assembly GCF_022355385.1). Taxonomy (NCBI): domain Eukaryota; kingdom Metazoa; phylum Chordata; class Mammalia; order Carnivora; family Mustelidae; genus Mustela; species Mustela nigripes. Next base: position 83,354,222 of record NC_081564.1, on the reverse strand, counting down.
TGGTCTTACGCCCAGAAGCAATTGTGAGTTAGAACCAGTGTTTTGTTTATTCCTTTGTCTAATCCCTCGGGCATTAGATGCCCAGGCTCAATGTTGGAAACGACAGGTTTTACCCAAGCAGTAAAATAGGGAAGATGCAGCCTTTCTAACTTGTTGATCCCATGACTGTGGGACCAACACAGTGTCTCTGCTTTCCCTTCCTTCCTCACCATCGGCTTCCAGCGAGGCGAGCACTGAGGTTAAACAGAATGCGATCTTGTCTAAGGCTTCCTCAGGGTTCTTTTTCAAATAAGAGGACAGTAATTTTCTGAGTCCCATTGACTTTTGCATTCTGGACATTTGACAAAAGATACTTGTTCAGATTCGTTTTACTTAAGATCCTCTTTTAGCATTTTACATTTTGGATTCCAGAGATCGGAGAGAGCTTTGTATTATCGTGTAGCATGGACGGCAACTAAGGAACAAAAGTGCATTCTTCATTCTTCTTTTTGTAAAATTACATTCATACCCAGAGACTCTATTTTTAATTAGGAGGGGATACAAAGCACAAGTATGGGATTTCTGACACAGGTTGAGGCCAGCCAAGCAAGAGCGTGTAGAATGCGCTGGAGTCAGTCCTTCTGTGGAGAAGAGTTTTCTGTTTGCATCTTCATATTCACAGCTGGCAGAAGATTCATAGTAACTCTCAACCAAGTCTAGGATAGAAAAGTAGCACTAAGGAGGGAAAATACCATATGTCTTCCTATGCTCGGGTACTATGAGGACATTAGGAGCGTGATTAAGGGGCGGCCACACAGCGTCCAGGTGTATGTGGCATATGGCACATTTCCTGCCTAACTGTGCGTCTCGGTGCTCTTGTCAGCTAAAACCACTAATGCAGTTTTACTACCACTTGTGAATGTACAAATAAGGATCTCTTCTTTAAACTCTCAATATGAATCCTTTATTACTTATTACAACGAGTCTTTTATTACTGATCATCATAATAAAATTACTTTAAGGGATATGCATATGAAGAGATTCATACATTTAAAAACACTTTAAAAGTAGTCATAACAGCTAATATTTATCGAGATTTTTCAAAGTGTTAGTCACCATTTTCATTTCTTTAAATACATAAGCACACTTAATTTCCATGAGTGTTACTATTGTCTTGGATTCACAGAAGTAACAAAAAAAAACTGAAGTAGGAAATTTGCCCAGAGTTACATTTAATAACTGGAAGGGTTGCTATTCAGTTCCTGGTTTTTTTTTTTTTTAAGATTTTGTGTATTTATTTGACACACAGAGAGAGATCGCAAGTAGGCAGAGAGGCAGGCAGAGAGAGAGGGGAAGCGGGCTCCCTGCTGAGCAGAGAGCCTGATGCGGGACTCGATCCCAGGACCCTGGAATCATGACCTGAGCTGCAGGCAGAGGCTCAACCCACTGAGCCATCCAGGCGCCCCAGTTTCAGATATTTTTAATTGTAAAGGCTGTGTACCTTCTACTATATCATCCTCAGTATTAAGATAATACTGAGGATGTTAGTCAGTTAGAATACTAACTTAAAAATATTAGAGATATTTTTATAAATTATAACATTTATGAAATAATATATTCACTAATCGTGCACTATTACTGGTACTTAAAAAGTGGGTTGAAGAGGGGGTACTCTTGGAGATAGTTTTTAGGTTAAATCTTCTGATACTCTTCCCTTTAAGAGATGGAATTTAATTTCTCTCTCCTTAAGTGCACATTGTCCTTAGTGACTTACTTTTATTAAGCAGAAATAAGAGAAATGATAGTGTGCTACTTCTGAAGCCGGGTTATAAATAGTGCACGCTCTCTCCTTCTCTCTCTCAGATCACGACTTAGCGGGGGGCCCTGTGATCTGCAGGAAAGGTCCACGTGGCAAGGACTTGAAGCATCTGACTCGCAGCCCCGTGACTGCGCTCAGCACGGAACTGGCCAGTGGAGGGTCCGCAGCTCGGCCCTCCTGAGTCACGACGACCTCAGGAGGGTTCTTCGTCCCACTCGTATCTTCAGTCTCATAAACTGAGTCGAATATTGAATGCTCGGTTTCTTTAAGATGCTCAGTTTCAAGGCCTTTTCATGGCCTTGTTCAATAATACACCCTGTGTAAGACTGAAGATTCGCCACAACTTAAATACATAAGCTCATGATTGAGTGAGTGAGTGAAAGCTCAGGTCCTTGGAGAGAATTAGCTTTTCAATTACTAATATAAAGATGTGTTCTCTTGATAAGTATGTTAAACAACTGTATTATACATTTATAAATCTGAATACATTACATATACATTTATTTTAAACATTTCTACTATGTATATATGAAAAATGTATCAGATGATCCCACAGCTCTAAGCAGTGCTCCTTAGTAAGGTTTATGTGATCGTATGTGCTTGAAAATAATAAAACTGTATTTCTTTATGTTGATCTTTTAACTCTGCTGAAAGAAAATAGCATCTGTTGATTTGTCACAGACGCCAGTTACATTTTTGCATCTCAGAAGACACAAGAAGGAATTTGGAAAACTCTTGGTCTGTATTTGATCTTGACTAATGAGGATGACTGACGAACTTAGTGATAGAACTTATTTGACTAATTTACTGATGAGGTGAACTAGTAAATAAGTTAATCCATATAACATTTTATGCTATGAACTAAATTACATCCCCCTCAAAATTCATATGTTGAAGCCTTAACCCCCGATGTGATTATTTTTGGAGACGGGGCCTTTGACAGATTATCAGGTTTAAATAAAGTCATGAGGGTCGGGCCCTCAGGATAGATGGGATTAGTGCCCCCCTAAGAAGAGAAACTAGAGGTCTTGAGCTCTCTCTTTCTCTCTCTCTTCCTCCCCAAGCCATTAGGGATGAAAACAGGAAAGTGACTGTCCACAAGACAGGAGAAGAGCTCTCAGCAGAAACAAACTACACCGGCACCCCGTACGCAGACTTCCAGACTTCCAAACCACGGGGGAATAATTTCCTTCTGTCTAAGCCACCCGTCCACGGAATTTTGTCATGGCAGCCTGAGCTAAGAGAGTCTAAGCACAGTGTTTGGCACATGGTAATGTAAGGCATGTTAGCCATTGTTGCTACAAACAGTATTCATATTAGTAGTAGAATTAGTAGTAATAATAGTATCATTCTTATTTTTATGTATCATTCCTCCACTCATGGAATAAAGTCCAGGAGGAAAAAAAGTTGTCCAGTAAGTTATATCCCCAAACTCTCTCATTTTTTTTCCAAGTTTCACAACTTTGCTGATATGCACACATACCCACATGGCCTGCTCCCTCCCTTCCTTTGAATCTCTGCTTCTATACAATATTATCAGAGAAGACTCAGGAAAGGAAACACCCACTGCTGCCCTTACCCTGTCACACACACCATATACCCCTCAGTTTGTTTTGTTTTTCTCTATATACAGAACTTTGAAATATTATATTTATGGGTGTGTATTTGATGTCATCCTTCACAACGTGTAAGGCTAGGAGACTCAGGATTATCTCCGTTCCCTGCCTCAGTGTCTACAATATGCTTTGCATATGTTACAACTTCTTGAATTAGTAACATATCTGGAACATTTTTGAATTCAGAATCTAGATCTACTTCATTCATTTTAATGGCTTTGAATTTTATGGATATATGTTCATTTATTTACCTGTTTCCATTTGATGGTACTTACTTTTATTTATTTATTTATTTTTAAGATTTTATTTATTTGACAGAGAGCACAAGTAGGCAGAGCGGCAGGCAGAGGGAGAGGGAGAAGCAGGCTCTCCACTGAGCAGGGAGCCCGATATGGGGTTCAGTCTCAGGACCCTGGGATCATGACCTGAGCTGAAGGCAGCCACGTAATCAACTGAGCCCCCTTTACTTTTATTCTTAAATTTAACTGAATTTCAAATTTTATTTTAATTTATGTTTTCATATTTGAAAGTTGTTCCCACTTGTGGGGCACCTGGGTGGCTCAGTCAGTTAAGTATCCAACTCTTGGTTTTGGCTCAGGTCATGATCTTAGGGTCCTGGGGTTGAGCCCCATGTCAAGGTCATGGTCAGTGGGGAGTCTGCTTGAGAATTCTCCCTCTCCCTCTGCCTGCCTCCTCCCCCTGCCAGCCTGCATGCTCGGGCTCTCTCTTTCTCTCTCAAATTAAATAAATAAATCTTAAAAAAAAAAAAAAAAAAAATGTTCCCTTACCTCAGCCTCTCTACTTCCAGTTCTCACTTTCCAGAAACAACTACTTTACTTTCTTAGCTTCTTCATTTGGTGTTTATGTCCATTTCCTCCCAATAATTTGCTGCTATTGATATTTTATTTAATTTTCAACTTTTAATATTATAATGAAAAATGGTGCGCACGAACACAACAACACACATAAGATTCTATTTATTTTGCAGATGGTTCTCTGAATTTATGGGTATGGGCAGACAGAATTCTTACACTTTTTTTCTTCACATCAGCATGTACATTGATAGATACATATGTAGAAATATTTGAGGTAATGAAACATTTTCCCTTCTCTCCAGTAATTTTTTATAGGAGGTCAATAAGAAGTAAATGCTCCTAAATCTATCATGGAGGAAATATTCAGAATCAACATTATAGAAGGTATGTCCATTTATAGAACACAAGCTCTGCAGACATTACCTATGACTTGTAATGTGTTTTAGGATATGTGGTCCTGGGTATGACTTAAAGGAATAAATAGCAAACTCTATCCACATGACAGGCAATAAGATTCAAAGAGATATTATCTCTAAGAGCAGGAGGTAGAGATAAGGTAATGATACCGCTGTATCTCACCAATCAAATGAGTATGCCTTTGTGAGATATCAGAAAAATCAATGTGCCACTTGTGTTTATAATCTGTGTGTAGGCCCTGAGCACAGGTGTGTATTGGCATGCACATTTTTCTAGTACATACTTTCCTGACTGAAATATTCTTGGAACCACAAATACTATTGTCTTTTATTTGTCATCATTTGGTAGCGAAGAAGGCTCAGATGCTACCCAACAAAAGGGGTAAGGACTTCCAAGGATAGCATCTGTTTCATGGGCAAAGCCAGCCCTGTTTGGGAATGTAGCCTTGGAATTACCATTGGGTTTGGCACTTCAGAGATGGAGTGACTCGGTGAATTTTTTTGCCTTTAATTAAAAAAACCCAGTGAATTTCAGGTCAGGTTCACATTCTGACAAATGTGATTGTGTTGTGAAAAAGGTGAGTAGGGCTTCCTGACATTCGTCTGCATCTCACCATAGAGTCAAGCCCTTTATTTGATATACGGTAATTGGAACAAGACAGACAGCCGTTGCCATGTTCTCTGCATAGAAATGTGCTGTGTGGGCTTGGTGCTACTCACCCGCCCACCTGGCTTAGCTGGCTCCCCAGCTCCATGCTTCCTTTCTTAATTAGAACTCAAATATACCGACAGCTTTCCCTGCTGTGAGATTGCCTCTTTCTCTCTCCTTAGCGTGGGCATCTGCATGTTATTTTATTATAAATAAAATCTCGGATCTCTTACTAAAATAGGGTCTTTCATGCCTACTTAGCAACATATTATATCACTCTTTCCGGTATCTTACTTAATAATAGACCCCTCTGCGTATCTATGGAAAATTGAGGATATTTTTTTTCTCCTAATGATAAAATCAAACTCAGGGATCTTTACATTCATCTCCGTTTGTCTAAATAGAAATTTCATAGATTTAGAATGAATTAGACATGAGGGTAGAAGTACAGCAACAATATGCAGCATCAGTGTGTTAATGTCCATTAATTTAGGGCATATAGAACTAAAAAAGAAATCGAGAACAATGGTTAAAAACAAGAGTGTACCAGCACTTTTCAGCTCATCGTTATCTAGTAAAATCACTCAAGGAATGGTGACATTATAAAAAGGCCTTGTGTAACCCAAAAAGGCCTTGTGTAACCCTCAATAATGTAGCTTAATGACTCAGTTGGAACTAAAGGCACTTGTCTCTCCAGGTATAACCATGGGGCTTTGGAGGAAGTGAGTGACATATGAGCTCCTATGTGGATCATAGGCTCGTTTTGACGAGTTTTGTGATTCAATATTGAATTACGTATTTTCTGAAAATCAGAGTGTGCACCCTTCCACTAACATGAATTCTCAAGAAAAGCTATCCTACAACGAAATGGAAGTCCACAAGCTTAAGAACGAAGCATTACCTTTCCTCCACTTTTAAAGTATACGCAACTCCAACAGAGAGGGCCTTGTCCTGACTGATTTTGAGAAGAGGTGACCACGCTATCAGATGCCACCTTGTGAATTTTGGGGCAAAAAGACATGGAGGAGAGGCCTGGACACGCTTCAGAACTGGTTTTAAAGAGCACGGATCTATAAGGTCCAATTAAATCCATAAGCAGAGGAAGGTACTGAATCCAATCACGTTTCCATCAGGGTGTCACCTGATGTGCAGGCAGGAACAGCTTTACGATATGATCTCCGTAGTCAAGATAACCTAGCAATATTGGAAAGGAATTCACAATGGAATCTTTCGGTGGTAAAGAGAAATTAAGTAATATCTTCAAAAAGAAAGGCAACTGAGGCTAGCCCTACTGAAATGCTAGTCGTCAATAACTATTGGAAGTGATGACGCATGCAAGCATACTGAAATATCATTGTTCCTAATAGGAGAAAGACAGAAGTAATTGTCTTCATTAGGCATGGGAGCTAGGCACCAAATTGATGTAATTTAGTTGGTTCTTTAAGAAGAAACTTGGGATATTCTAAGTTTTCGGAGACTTGACAGGGATGATGTCTCTGAGGGGGAACTGCTGTGTCATTGAACTTAGAATATTATTTGGCAAATCTATTTTCTTAAGTCAGGTTACCCTTCTCATTCTGTATTTCAATTCAGACCGTATCAGTTCTGGCTGGATATCTGTTCTAATGAAACTTGCTTTCCATTAAGTGGCTGGTGACAGCTTGAGAGTCATTGTACTGTGATGCAGAAAATGACCCACTTTTAAATGGGTTAATGATCAAACATTAATGGGAATACCCACTGGAAACAAACCAACTTCTAGATGTCCTGCTGACCACACAATGGGTCCATTGCTCCCACCCCCCCACCTTTTAAATAGAATGCTTCTTTAAACATTTAATCCTCAAATGTGTACCTTCCAGATTATTGTCCATTCCATGTCTGTGTTAAATATCAATTCCTCCACATGTGTAAACCAACCCCCTGTGCTCGCTGCTCTCACAAAGGCACCTCTCCTTGCTGGAGCTCCCGCGGGCCACCGCGCTGAGCAGATTGCCCTCCTCGTCTTTCTCCTTTGACTTCTCTCCACGCTTGCACGTCTGTTCCCTCCCAGCACTTCATGTGTTGGCAAACCCACACAGCAGAACTGCATTTGGGCTCACAGTCTGTTATTCTGTCACTTGGCTCCAACCATTTGGCTGCACATCTAAAAGCCGGGAGAAGAAACTCGCACCGCGTCGGTGTGACCCGAGCGGGGGGCTCTTGCTGGAGATGTGCTTCTCGCGTGCATAAAAACGTTCACCCAAAAACGAAGTTTCCTTTTCCCACACTTGTATGACAAGTTCCAAACGTGGTGTTCTAGCATCCCCCTGCCCTTTCTCACCATTTTGCTTAAAAAGGTTTTTTTTTTGTTTTGTTTTATTTTGTTTAGTTTTGTTTTTTTTTTTTTCCTTTTTAGGGAGAGAGACCTAGTGTAGGAGGGAATCGGAGTCCTTGGTTGAGGTGGTGGTAAGGGTGGGCTCTGTCAGCGGCGTGGAAACATCTCAGAAGAATGAGGAGGGGGAGTGGTTAAAAAAAAAAAGAAGAAAAAAGAGCCTTTCTTGGAGCAAGTGAACAAAAAGAGCACCCTTCTATGATGTCTTTCTAGAATGATATTTAAAATTCTATTGTGTGAATGTAATCCCTCACCAAGAGAATTTTTTATGCTATACTGTGCTGAGAAAATCAGTATTATCAGTGATTCCATTCTTCTGGCTGCCTAAAATACAGCAATCTGACTTTCAAATGTAGTTAGTTCATTAATACATATGAAAGTAAAACCAGCACACATACTTTCCTTTAATTAAATTCACCATGATACAAGGTATTTTCATATATAGACTTATGATTTTGTCTTTTTAAGAAATCATGCTTACGTGACCTCAAAATCCCAGTTATTTTTCAGTTCTCATTCTGTACGATAGCAAATTTCCTTAGCAGATTTTTGGTGATTTACATCGCAGAATATATATTCAAGATCAGCTAAAACATGTTAGTAGAGCCAATCTTTTTCTCTCTTCCCTGATCATTTATTTCCTGGGATTTCAAGGTAATAAATAGACTCTGCTATGCATTTTTGGTTGTAAATATCAGATCCCTATTTTGGCTATTGTAAGCAGAGATGGAATTTATGTTAAGGATATCAGGATGCTCACAGAATCAACATAAAGCTGAGACACCGTGTTCAGCAAATGGGAACAAAGCCAGCAAACAAGGGGTTCTGCGCTGTAGAAACCACAGTGAACTCACGCTTCAGGAGACAGCTGAGGGCATTAATGTGGGCACAAGGGTCCCGGGAGGCTGCCGGTGAACACAGTGGGCACCAGGCATGAGTGCATCTGACTGGCACACAGTAGATTATATGGACCCAGGCTGGCTGCCAGGGTGGAGAGAGCGAGTTACAGTCCATTATAGTAAGTGCCAAACCCTGCAGTCGGAAGTCCGCCTGATGGCAAATACCCCCATGTATGAAAGGAGCTTAGACCATGGGAAGCGAACAAAACGAATCACAATCCGTGAACGTATACTGACCAGTGGAGACTCTCAGGGTCTTCCTTCCCACCGGATAGTGATACAAATCATGTGTTGTGCTGTTTACACCAACTGAAGAGAGGACTGGTCATCATCTGTGACACTTTACAGTGTGAGTCCCTAGACATTGTATTCATTGAGCATTTTTTCAGTATTTGCATAATGATTTGTTCATTCATCTTCAAAAACCCAACCTAAAATAACACATTACAGTGTTTTCTTTTGTAGTTGGCAGAAGAATACTAATGGCTATATTACCTTATCTTGCAAAAGGGATTTTATGGAAGGGATTAATGTTGAAAACATCCATATGGGGAGATGGTCCTAGTTTATCTGGGGTGAGGGGTGGTCAAGTCTAATCAGAAGAATCAGAGAGCCCTTCTCAGCTCAGGTCAGACAGCACCTGTGATGACAGAAATGGCATCAGAGGAATGCAGGCCTCCTGGCTTAGAAGACAAAGGAAACCCACATGCCAAGGAATAGGAGGCAGTCTCCAGAAGAAAAAAAAAAAAAAAAAAAAAAAAGGCAAGGAAAAAGGATTCTCCGTAGAGCCTCCAGGAAAGAATGCAACCTTGCCAAACACCTTGATTTAAGACCTGTGAGACTCATCTAACTTCTGCCTTCCAAAACCCTGAGATCAACTTTTGTTTTAGGATGCTCAGTTTATGGTGATTTGCTCCCTGCTGGTTTGTTCCAGCAGCAACAGGAAGTAGCGGGTTGTCCTGCGGGTCCGCAGGTGGCCCGTCTTCTTCCCTTTGCTTTACGCCAGCTAAGACCCAGGAAGACTGAAGACGAACTCAGAAACAAAATGAAACCCAAGCATTCAGTAGCTAAATCAACCTGCTTCTCCTGCTTCCCTGCAACAAGTCTGTAAGGGTTCAGTAGAAATGCTCAGACTGCTCATGCGTTATTGTGAAGTTGTCAGTTTTGAGGATTATGCACCGCCCATCAGTAGGGAGATTTCCAGAAACACCCAGTTTTGAAATTGCTTATTAAAAATCCAAAATGTCTAGGGATTCATGCAAATGTTAAGACCAGGAGAAAGGCGTTGCTCATATGCAGAGTGTGTTTCTGGTTTATTTGAAAACAAAACATGCAGACAGAAGACTTATCTGTAATTGAGGCTGGATTTACAATGTTTCAGTAACTAGTCATGGAAAACTTACATCATGGCTTATGTAAGGATTTTCGAGCATATGAAATTGAGGGGAAATCTCCCCCTCAGGGCAGAGGCTGCATTGCAGGTCAAATACTCTGAGACAGGCTATCGGCATTGCTGTAATTCTCTAAAGGCTAAAAAAGGAAACAGTGCACCCTGCATTTATCAAATCCTAGAGTTGATAGGAAGTTGAATGACACTTTGTTTTCAGTACTTCCGCATATTAAATTATATTATAAATTGGCAACTTCGCGTTCAAGGGAAACAAAATACAGACAATTATTCTTTCATGATTATCAGTCCCTGATAATAGAAACTGTTGTGGATGGGTTCGGCCTAATGTGACCGTACCGGCTGGCACTATTAACATCTGAGCCCGTGAACTTCCATCCTGTTTTATGAATTTGTAGTACTATGCTCTTTCTCAAACACAGAGAAAATACATATGAAAAACGTGCATGCTGGGTTGGGAACTTTGCTTCATCAGAGAAAGGTAAACATACTGATGAAATTTTGTCAGGTCAACTCCGTCCTTAATATAAAAAACTAACATTCTAAAAAATCAAATTCCCTATAACCATAGCTCGCTGCATTATAACGGAGACGAAATCTATGGAAATTTAGTGAGATATACCAAAAGGATATGACCTGAATGTTTTCCCACCATAACAACTATACTGTTTGATGTTTCACACTCACTGCTCCCACTCTGAAATAAATAATAGTTCAGAACCCATCGAGACCACCATACAGCAGCTACCTGCTTTTCCCTCTGTGCTATTTGACTTATCTGTACCATTAGTGTGATTGTCTTTTCCCATTACTTGATTTAAAAGAATTTTAAAAGAGCTCTTCTATATAAATCCTGGAGACCAATTCTATATTCCTCTGAGATACAGAATGCCAAGCACTTTATAGCTTCATATTTTAATAGTCTTTTTTTGGAAGTGTGATATATATAGACAGAGCAGACATCATAGCTGGATAGCTCAAGAATTTTAACCACAAAACACCATCTGGATCAAGGAATAGAATATTTTCAGCACTGTAGACCATCCCCCAGACCTTCACCCAGTCTTTACTTTGCTCGTTCTCATCTCCATAAAGCTACCCACGATCCTGTTTTCTAACGCCTGAGAGGGATTTTGCTGATTTTTTGAATTTTTGTCACTATGTCATAAATGCGTCCTCTCTCGCATCCGCCATCCTGAACAGAATACTACTCCAGATTTCATGTTGTACCAGATAGGAGAAGTCTTTAATTCCATTTTCACTGTACTTATCTCACTTTATGGATATACCACTATGCATTCACTCATTCTCCCTTGACAGGCGTGGGCGATCTGTTCTAGTCTTATAATCTTTATTATCCCCTCATTCATGTACGTCTTCCGGCACATATACTGTGTATTTCTGTGCATAGATAACCAGGAGCACAATTATTGGGTCATAGGGTATCTGTTAGTCTGGACTTACTAGATACGGCTGATACCTTCCGAAAATGAGAAGAGGCATTTGTGTTTCAGCAACAGCGCATACCATTTCCGCTTACTCCAGGCCGCAGCTGACCTACATATTCTCTCTTTTTAATTTAGTCGGTCTTTTGCTTGCATAGTGGTATTATGATATGAATTTAACTTACCTGATGGTTGATTTTGAGCATCCTTTTATATGTTTATTTAGAAGTACTGAGCAAGGGATACTCAATTCAAGCAGAAGAGTGGGCCGTGGACGTTTGAAGAAGGTGCTGCCAGAAAGACTGCATCTTTTGAGCTGGGCAGGGAAGGGCAAATACAGCAAGTTGTCTGGTAAACAAAAATGATTTGGAGGTGGAGTGAGGAGGAGGATTTTCCATATTAGCTGGTTTCAGAGCAGTGAACACTGCCACAAAAAGAAACAAAGACCCGACATATGTTAATTCTTGAGGACTCTTGGTGAGTCTGGTATATCCAGAGCACAAAATAAATGGAGGGGAGGAGTGGAAGAGAAGATTGTGAAGGGAAATTCAGGCGAGATTGGGCAAGGGGCTTGCATGTTCGTTGGATGGAGATGGGGCTCTTTTATTTAGGAAATAAATAAATATATAAACGTCTGTGCAGTTGTAAAGAGCAATGGTTATGCAATAATCGTAATAATTAAAACATGGTATAATTTATGAAGAATAAAGAACACATTTTATGTTCCCGAAATGTTAGATTTATTTTGTTTATTTTTTGCTGCATGGAACATTTTTATCTTGTAGAAATCTGTGCATGCCCATAAAGTAGACAGATTTAGATGCCATTAATGATTAATATTGTTTCAAAATTGAAATCCATGATTCATTGTTTGTACAGAAGTGAGCTCTAATATCATGAATGAATAATATAAAATATTACACAAAGGAATTCATGCTTATTCAATGAATAAAGTGGCAGACAGCTTTTGGATAAGCTACACAAATTATTTTACTAAGAATTCAGTCTGTATACAAGAAGGAAAACTGAATTTCGGGCAATAAATTAAAATTATGAAAGCAGTGGAGTTCTGTATTTTAAGAACATTTGGACCAGTCCTGCTTCCAGAAACATTATCTCATCGAAATTTGTGATGAACCTCTAGTTAGATCATCACGGATTCCATTCTAAACTGGCTCATGTAGGTCAATGACCTTCAGCAAGTTATCCAGACCACGTGAGCCTCATTGGTCTAACTACTATGGGACTATGCTCATGTTACAGAAAGTTCTGCATTTTGCAAGCAGGGATGTCTGGCACGAAATAGCATCATCACATTAGTTGGGGGTTCAGCCTTCCAACTGCTCCTTATTTCTTCAGATCCTTCAGGCCACCCCCCTTTCCATTTTCAAATATTTGCCGATTCCTGTTTGAAAGGAACATGACTGCAGCCGTCCCGCTTACTCTTCCACAAGGTCAGCGACAGAGCAGGGACGTTAAAATTTTAGGGCTTTCTATAAAGTTCTATAATTTAAGAAAAATGGGCCATGTAAATACTGTAAAGTTAAACATATCTGTTGGTACTTGCTTGAACTTAAAAGATGCATCAAAGTTCTATGCAATTGCTGTTTTCTCATTTCCTCAGAATTTTGACGAGTAAATGAGTAGCAGATGCTTAGTTTTATACATGCTGAAATGAATTTATAGATTTTTGTTTTAAATTGTCAATGACAGCATTTTTTATTTAAAAAAAAGTGTGTGGAGGGGTTCTTTGTTTTTAAATCACTGGCTTGTATCAGCCATAGGATCACCTAGGTTTTAATTTTTTAAATTTAAATTTAATTTTTTTAAAAAAAGCATTTAATGTGTAATAATTAAGAGCGACTTTTGCTTATATACGGCAGTATTTTTTGTTTCCCCAAGGTCAGAATACCTCATCAGGTCATTTCAGTTGTCGGGCATGTCTTGTCGGTGCACTTTGCCTGGACCTTCTATACCTGCCTCAGAATTTGTCCTCTCACTGTACATTTTTCTATGAAATCTCTTTTTAACCATAATTGCATGCAAGAGTTATAGACTGATGAGCCTCAAAAATGCACTTGCATGCTTCTCCTGAGACCCAGCTTTTATATCCAGCCTTCATGTCCATCCTGCTTCGTGGAGGAGCCACGTCTGATCGACCTTGTCCACAGGAACATGACCTTGCTGGTGAAGATCTTTACTCCACCTGCATGCTTTCCTGCCTGAATAAAGGACATCTGTGTCGTCACGTGATTCAGCATAAAAACCCATGAGATACCTTTGACCTTGCACTCCTGCTGCCGACCCTGCCCATCGTGATCTGCTTCATTTTCTGAATTGCTAAGTCCTGAGTGCCTCCCTAAACCACCCATGGCTTGGGCCTCCTGTAGTTACCTAGACTTAACTGTGCAATGTTTTACCAAGACTCTTGCCACAGGAGCATTTGTATTCTCTGTTGATGCTGAACCCGTGTACTCTTTTCTCGGTGGCCAGAGTAACGGTCACTGCATGATCCCATGATCGTCTACTCTTCTGTATAAAATCTCTGCAACTGTTTCTTTTAAAATTGTTGTGAAATCCACCTTCAGCGACACGGATGGAACCAGAGGGTATTATGCTGAGCGAAATAAGTCAACTAGAGAAAGACAATTATCATATGATCTCCCTGATAGGAGGAATTTGAGAGGCAGGACCAGGGGGCTGGGGAGAAAGGGGGGCCAAATGAAACAAGATGGGATCACGAGGGAGACAAACCACAAGAGACTCTTAATCTCAGGCGTCAAGCTGAGGGTTGCTGGGAGGGAGGGGGCTGGGAGGGATGGGGCGGCTGGGGGAGGGGCATCGTGGGGGGGATGTGCTGCCGGGAGCGCTGGGAAATGTATAAACTGGTGAATCACAGACCTGTACCCCTGAAACAAATAATGCATTTCATGTTAATGAAAAACAATTGTTGTGAAATATAACTAATGCAGAATGTGTATGAAACATTAGGTAGAAGTGAAGAACAAGAAAAGAACCAGCTGCACACTTCAACTGAGTCAAGACACAGGCCATGAAGTGCAGCTTCCAGGATTTCTATCCTGGCCACTTCCTATTTTCTTTTCTCTCCGAATCAATCACCATTTTGAAATCTACACTCCTCACCACCTATATTTTCCATATTCTTCTTTATCCAATTGTGTATGTCTTATCAAAACTCTAAGTGTCGTGTATCTTAAACACCATACAACTGAGAGTAATACACATTTATCTTTTTTTTTGAGGTGTAAATTTTATTAAAATATTATTTCAAAATATCACAATATTGTGATATTTTGAAATAATATTTTAATAAAATTTTACACCACATTTATCTTCTGAGATATACCTCCTTCCCTCAGTGTTAGGCTTCTGAGAATCAATGCTATTAAAGCATGCGGTTTTATTTTTTTTTTTCTGTTTTGCTCAATATTCCACTATGATTTATTCATTCTAGATTGATGCACATTGCGATTGTTTTAATTACACTGCTATCATGACTGTGGTTACTGTTACCTTTCTTCTAATTGTCTTGGTACACACGTGGAAGAGATCCTCGAAGTCACGGACTCTGGGGTTTAGGTCCTGAATTACAGAGAATAGCAGAGGTTCGCAAACTTCACTGTTCTTGAGAATCACCTGGCGAGCGTCTAAAACGCCCAACACCAAGATGTCACGCCACATGCATTAAATCAGACCAGCTACAGGTGGCCTCCGGCTGCCGTAGCTTTAAATCTTGCCGTGTGACTCCTGCGTGCCCCGTGTGCAAACCACCACACCGAGCGTTCGTTCAGCTCCGCTACGTGATGCCAAACATGTTTTTTTGTGGTGGTGGCGTTCCGTTTTCCATCTCCAGCTGCAGTGGGTGAGTGTCCTGTTGTTTTACAGTTTTTCCAAAACTTTATAGTATCCAATTTTTAAAATTTTGTCAGCTGGTAGATGAGAAATATCATTGACTCGGGGGTTTAGTTTGTATTTGGTTTGTACGTTCTTCTATTCCGATTTGGTAGACAATATTTCTGTTTCTTGAAAATCCTTGAACAAATATACATCATTTGGTATGTCTGTCCATGGGAGTTGTGCCCTCTTCTTGTGTAGTTGGATGTTCTTCTTCCACAAAATAAGAACTTGATCAATTTTGGGGGGACAGAGTTGAGTTGTTTTCCTCTTAATTCTCAATGTAGTCCAATATTTTTTAGTGGTTCTGTGCATGTGTTTCTTAAATAAGCCCCTTCTGTCTAAGCCATATTATTTCAATGTAGAGCAAAATTCAGTTTGGTAATATTTAGTAAATTTCCATCTTTTATTTTTAAAATTTTCACTATTTGCCTATGTATATGTGTATATGTGGTACTGCTTTTGCTCAGATTTATTTTGATGTATATTTGAAAGTTTTTACTCCAGACAGCTTTTCTTTTATATTTTAAGAAAGCAATTTATTTTCCCATGTGGAATATTTTTGTTTTTAAGGCAATGAAATCAGTTAAGTCTACATTATAAAAAAAAAAACAACCTAACTCACTAGATACAAATCCTAGATTTAGTAATTTCTAGCTGTGTAGACTTCTGGCAGGAATCTCCTAGCTGTGTGTGCGTGTGGGTGTCTTCTGATAATGAAGCAAGAAAAATTAGTTAAAATCATTCTCCATCAGCTTTTCTTTTTCACTTGTTCATTCTTAAAAGAACAAGCAAAGACAAAAAAAAAAGCTGTAACCTGGCACATTTCCTCACGCGACACGGTGGAACTAGCACGGCAGAAGATGAGGCCATGAACAGCGAAGCCACAGTGTCTAATTACAAACTTTTTCTGTGCTGCTTACTAACCTGTGAACTTGTGGAGCTTTCTGTATGTGTGTGTCTCCGTTTCCTCACCTGTAAAATATGCTCAGTAATAGTAGTTTGCTCATAGGTTTACCCTGTAGATTAAATGAAGTCACGTTCGCAAAGCGCTTAAAGTAGTTTTTGGTATATAGTAAGTGTGACCTATGGAATTACTGTGCGACTGAGAAGTAGGATGCTTGGGTACCTCTTCGGGTTCCTTGCTTCCGTCCCCCCCCCTTCGCCCCCATGATGCCATGAACCCCATGAACCACCTTCTCAAATGCTAACTGGAAGTTAAGTTCCAAATGTATATTTTTACTTACCTGTCAGTTCCTATGAGGGTATGCATACCACACACACTTTTAAAAATTTTTTATTTTCGGCACTGAGATGAGCTGCTTTGTGATTGTGTTTTTTTTTTTTCTAAGTATTTTAGAGATAAAATAATTTCCTTCTTAAAGGATGCCTTTCCCCTTCTTTTTTTCATTGTTACTGATGCTGTTGGGTCTAGGGGGCGATTCTCCTGTACTCACATTTTTCCCTGAAAGACACAGGAAAAATGACGCTTCTGGTAACTTCTGGGTATTCACAAGCCATCTGTGGTGCTGATGAGCAGTGGGTAGTTTGGAGAAAGTCCCTACATCTTTCTACCTAGGCTGCATCTCTGCCTTACTTTGTTTTCTTCCAGATTTGGGGAGGACATCATGAGGCACATAAAAATTCTCCATCCCAGTATTCCTCTCTGATGAGGGATTAGAGAAGCTGCTTGTTGTTCTGTCAGTTTGATCCTAGGATAAAACTTGTGTCAAGCACTTCTGCTGTGAATAATATACAGGTGGTGTCCAAACCTATACACCAAAACTAGTTAAAAGTAGTTAAAAGTGTGTATAATATTTTTATATCCACTTCTCATTAAAAATGACTAAATATGATGTGTGCAGATGAAATTCTCTCTTTACATGAAAAGAGGATTTTTTTTTTTTCCCGAGTAACTAATTGTCATGTTGAGATTACACGTGGATATGCACAAGCTTGCTGCCAGTTGCAATAATGGTATTTTTTTTAATCTGATATCTTGCTTCTTAATAGAAAAATGTCACCACGATATGGAGTTTTGGCTCCCACTATGTCTCTGCAACTCACATTTTTATAAACTCCTCCTAAGGCTCATCCTACGTATATTTCATCCTAGGAATAAAAATGTGCCATGAAAAATACCTTGCCTGCATTAGCCATTTTCACAGTAAGGTATAATTATCTTTCATTGTCTCTTTTCTGAACTAAAAATAGTTCCAGTTCTTCTGTAGGAACTCCAGAAATTTCAACTTAATGGTAAAGGTCAGTGAAATGGAGAGAGGAGTACTTAGAATAAAACCAGAACCCACTCTCACAGAAAAAAATCAAAACTTTCTAGGATATGCCAATGGTAGCAGAAAGAAAAAAACCCTATTTTGAAAATGAAAAAAAAAAAAAGACACTCATCATTTCATTTCTTACATGGCACCTTATATTATCAAGTCTTTCAACAAAGTATTTCACTGAAGTTTGCTTGAATCTGTAGTCAGATTTCAGGATTATTTCCAGGGTTCTTGAATACTGGGCTCTTGATTCATCCTCAGTCTTAAAAATGGAATTGTCAGAACAACAAGGAACATAGCATCTGACAAGAAAAGCAGGAGCCAAAGTCATTTCATTAGCTGAAAAAGCTTTTTAAATGATAAAATGAGGGGCGCCTCGGTGGCTCATGGGATAAGCAACTGCCTTCCACTCAGGTCGTGATCCCAGGCTCCTGGGATGCAGCCCCGTGATGGGCTCCCCGCTCAGCGAGGAGTCTGCTTCTCCCTCTCCCTGTGCCTGCCGCTCCACCTCCTTGTGCTTTCTCTCTGTCAAATAAAATCTTCAATAAAATAAATGATACAGTTATGCATTGGAGTCCCCTAAGTACAGCTCTGTTCAGACCACATGAGGAAGGTCATAGCTTTGGGGTGCTCCTGCTCTTTGAGGTACAGTAGATATTTGGATGTCCATTTGACACAAATAAGTGATTTTTCCTTTTTTTTTTTTTTTTAAAGGTTTTATTTAATTTACTTGGGTGGCTGGTGGGGCAGAGAGACTCTCAGGTAGACTCTGCCCTGAGCATGGGGCCCAACACAGGCCTCCCTCCTCCCTGAGATCATGACCTGAGTTGAAATCGAAGCCTAACTGACTTACCCACACGGGTACCCCAAGACAACTCAGTGGTTTTCTGTTAAGACTCTCTGAAACTTGAAAAATCACTGTTGCATTTTTCAGTTCTTGGACTACATAATTTATTCTCTTTACAGATACACAAATAGCTTTTGTTTTAAGTGCTCCAAGAACTAGACATAATGACGTTAATTGGGCACCTCCTAGCCTCTTAATTTTAGAAATCAGAAATGTTCTTGATTAGCCTAAATAAAGGTTCAGGGCAGACCTAGATTTGCACCTCCCTCCTACACAGCTGCAGGTTCTTTCCGTCAAACTGATGGGCACGTGCACACCCCCACCGGCTGCTGGAAATAGTGACAGGTGAGCACCACCGATCTGGACTTCCAGAAAACTATGGGTGGTCTTTTCTTTTTCCAAATCACCCTATTTGAAGAAAGGTTTGATTTTTGTTTTGTTCTTTACCACTATCTACACATTTTTTATTTTTCCTTAAAATGGATGAAGAGATTCATGTAAATGAGTCTATATGCTAAACCACATGGTCAGGATTTTGTTTTTGATTTCAGGGCATGCCTGGGTTTTTAGGCCCTATTTCTAATTAGGTGAATCCTGGCTTTTACTCTTGTCAATTTCCTTTCTGTTTTCCTCTTTGCTTTTCAGTGGGGTTTCCCTCCCCCCCCCCACCCCCCGTGGTCTTGCAGTTAAAAAAGAGCCCCCGTCTGGGCTCCCGCACACAGCTGCCCTGCTCTGATATGCCCAGGGCTCCAGAACTGTTCCTTCTTGCCTGCTCTTCACCCACAACCAGAATTTCCAGTGTGTCACCAGTTGATTGCACATGGTTTTAAAAATGAAGTCATGAGACGAATACATCTTATGTAAATATCATTTAAAAGAGAATTACTAATCCAAAGAAGTCCTACCTGATCAGCTTTGGGCTACACAGAGCTCCCTGGTGCCCCTAAATCCTGTCGCAGGCAGCTGTCCTCTCTGAATGAGGTGGTGCGTCGGTGCGCGAAGGGACGCCCTGTGCTTCTGCTGTGCGAGGTGCCCCTGGAAATGGAGTCCTTTTCTCCACTTCTCTGTGCTCCTTCTCATTTTTTCTCCCACTCTGATTCCTGACGCTTTAATTCTGGACCATCCCAGACAGGAGGAGCAGACTGCGGGTCTCTAAAAAAAAAACTTGAGGCTTCACTGAGGGACCGTGTCTAGGGTTGAATGAGCAAATTTGGTGAAAGAGCTGTCATTCGGTCCTACTGTGACCCCAAAGCGGCACACGTGAAGAGATTGCGGAGGCCTGAGACTCCAATGCTCTGTTGGTACGTGGTCAAATTAGAATATATCCAGTCTTTTGCAAACAAAACAAAAAAAAACACACACATCAAAAAATAGACATCTAAGGATGCATTGGTGACGTTTATGCAATCAGCACCGAGATGAGCGGTCCTTCCGGTATCGGAAGCTGAGGAAGAAGTGACCACAAAGCACAATCTTGGCAAAATTCTCAAGTTAGAAATTCAGTCTAATAAAAAAATTAATGGCCTGGGTGAACATGAAACTACTATATGCTGCCTTTTATTGGTCCTATCTTTTGACTAAATCAGTCTCAAGTAAGATGTGTTCCTTCTGCCACAAGTTTGTAGTGAATTTGTTTCAGCACCTGGGTGGTGTGCTCATATATTATATTAAGTTATTGTGGTTCCAGTAATAACAGTGTGCCAAGACAGCGACTGATTGCTAGCATTCTCTCTGCTTTTTTTAAATTGTGGCATACTTGACATGACATTTCAGGTGTACAGAATAACAATCCAGTATTTGTCCATATTGGAAAATGATTACCATGGAAATCTACTTAACGTCTACCACCATACGGAGCTACAAAAGTATTTTTCTTGTGATAAGAACTTTTAAGATCTATTCTCTTAACAACTTTGAAATGTGCAATACAGTATTATAATTAACTCTAGTTACCATGCTGTGTATTACATCTCCATGACGTACCTATTTTATACTTAGAAGTTTGTACCTCTTGACCCCTTTTTTGACTGCCCTCTACCCCTACCTCTGGTAACCACCAGTCTGTTCTCTGTATCTATGAACTTGGCATTTTTTTTTTTTTTTTAGGTTCCACACATAGATCAAACCATATTGATCTTTTTCTGACCGACTTATTTCACTAAGCACAGTGCCCTCCGTTCCATCCATGGTTTTGCAAATGGCAAGACTTCATTCTACTTTATGGCTAAGTAATATTCCATTGTGTATATACCACATTTTCTGTGCCCATTCACATACCGATGGTCTGTTAGGTTGTTGACGTATCTTGACTTTTGTAATAATGCTGCAGGGAACATGGGAGTGTATATGTCTTTTCAAATGACTGTTTTCATTTTCTTTGTATAGATACCAACTAGTGAAATTGCCGGAACATAGGGCAGTTCTATTTTTAAATTGTTAAGGAAGCTCTGTACTGGTTTTCATAGTGGCTGCACCAATTTACATTCCCTCCAGCTACGTACAGTTTCTCCATATCCTTGCCAACATCCATTTCTTGGCTTTTTGGTAATAGCCATTCTAATGGGTGTGAGGTTATCTTGTGCTTTTCATTTGCATTTCCTTGATAATGAACGACGGTGAGCATTTTTTCACAAACCTCTTGTGAATCTGTAGACCTTCTTGAGAAAACTGTTCAGGACCTCTGCCCACTTCTTTATCATACTGCCTTTTTGTTTTGGTTTCGTTTGGTTTTGTTATTGTGTTGTATGAGTCCTTTACATATTTGGATATTCACCCCTCATCAGATAAATAATTTGCAAACATTTTCTTCTATTCTGTTACCTTTTAATTGTATTATTTCCTTTGCTCTGCAGAAACTTTAAGTTTTTATTTTAAAAACTTGCTTATTTTTGTTGTTTTCTCTTTTTGCGTCAAATTTTAAAAAATCATCCCCAAGACCGATGTCAAGATGCTTACCACCTACCTAGGTTTTCTTCTGGGAGTTTTATGGTTTCAGGTCTTATATTCAAATTCTTAATCCATTTCAAGTTAATTTTTGTGTGTGGTGTACAATAGAGGTCCAGTTTCATGCTTTTGTATGTGTCTGTCCAGTTTTCCCAGCACCCCTTATGGAAGAGATTTTCCTTTCCCTACTGTATACTCTTGGTTCCTTTGTCATAAATTAATTGACCATATGTATGGGGGTTTATGTCTGGGCTCTCTATTCTGTTCCATCGATTGGTGTGCCTGCTTTTATTTCAACTGTTTTTTATTACTGTAGCTTTGTATACTTTTTAAAAAAGTGTAAATAGAACTGAATAAAATCTTATGTTTTCAAGAAAGTAGTTAACAGAAATTCTGAAATACCAAAAGAAAAACTGACCTTAAGCTCAAATAGCCTCCTAATTTTTTCATGTATTGTCCATCATAGAAGAAAATGCACATAAATGACAGACTGAGAAAACAGAGTCAAAAGAATCCAGAACAGTAAAATTTCCTTCTGCTACACTAAGTAACTAAGCTTGTTATCCTAGATAATAAGAGACCTCACAGTGATGTGATGAGCACTGGGTGTTATATGTAACTGATAAATTATTGAACACTACATCTGAAATTAATGATGTATTCCAAGTTGGCTAATTGAAATCTGGAAACCATTGAGATATTGTGCAACAGCATAAGAACTGAAAATATTACAGTGGAAAATTGCAATGCTCATGATTAACAAATCAATAGACAAGTATAATGGCAAACATATCTGATGAAATATCATGTTTCACCATTTTCTGAAAGGGCTCAAATGAAAAAAAATTATAACATCAAATTTGGTAAGAATCTGCAGCAACTGCAGCTGTCAGACATTATCAGAGGAAGTACAAAATGGTCCAATCATTTGTAAAAATAACTTTTCAGTATTTGAGAAAAATTTAAAATGTACCTACCTTATGACCAGTGAGGGGGAGAGAAAGAAAAATTCCTTAGAGTCGAATCCAGCTGATACAGAAGGAAGGATGAAGTAAATGATAATAAATAGAATAAAGGATTAACAAGTGAGATACTGATAAGAAATTGCATCCTTATATAGACTCTGATATCTTCCTGGATACTCGTTTTTAATTAAAATTTAAAAAATGGTAATTTTAAAGAGAATAAAACTGGTAGTCAGCCCCCTACCCAATGATCTAAACCTGTCCTCATCAACACTGGGCCAAACTGCCATCACTCCAGA
This sequence comes from Mustela nigripes, assembly GCF_022355385.1. Taxonomy (NCBI): domain Eukaryota; kingdom Metazoa; phylum Chordata; class Mammalia; order Carnivora; family Mustelidae; genus Mustela; species Mustela nigripes. The sequence goes on along the minus strand of NC_081564.1, from coordinate 83,331,551 downwards.
CTTTATGCACTAAGAAGGGCCCACTATCATTTCAGATGAATTTCTGTCAAAAAATAGAGTAGAATCCTGATTTTAATTTTGGGACACTTTATGTATCCTATAATCTGAAAACTCCTATAATCTGAAAAAAAATCAAGAAGCACACAGAAGACTTAGGAACTATTCTATGGTGAAAGAAACTATAGAGACATGTCAATTAAATACAATGTTGGGTATGGGTTGGATCCTGAGACAGATCCAACAGTCACAGCAGACCACAAGAAAAAGAACATTCTCTGCTATGACCACAATGCAGTTATCAATTTCAGGAAATGTAACATCGATGCAGTTATTATGTAATACATAGTCCACATTTAAATCCCATCAACTGTCCCAATATTATTCTTCATAGTCACTTTTTAGTCCTTTTGAATTCAGTCTCTCTCTATGAATAAAGAGGCATGATACCTCCAAATCATTCATTTAATAACAAAAAATAAGTACCTATATTATATACGTTTGTATTTATGTATGCTTATAGTGTGTATGTATTTATAGGGGGATTGCACATGCATGTGAGAAAATGCACAAAATAGAAATAACTGATGACTTTCCTTAATGCAAGAATAGTAAAAGAAACTCACAGATGCAAGTTGTGTGTAATTTGAAATGATAGCACGATAAAAGTTACTATTTTAAAAATTCAGTTTTAACAATATGTAAAAAGAATAATACATCCTAACAAGTGAAGTTTTTTCCATCTAGACAAGGTTGGACTATCACTCTAATGTAGCTAAATCAATTCATTACATTAAGAGATTTAGGAAAAAACAAAACATATACATCTTAATATATAGAGAGAGGTATTTGATTAAATCCAATGATTATTCCTAACAGAATTTAGAGCAAACTAGAGCAAATCAGGGTTAGAATGAAACTTCCTAAAGGAGATCTACAAGCCTTTAGCAAGTTTCCTATTTCAGGATAAAATGGCCTTTACTAACCAACCACGATATCAGAGGTCCTCGAAAGCCTTGGGTGTTGGGAAGTGGTGTAGGGTGTGTGTGTGTATGTTTGTGACAAAAGTGGCACCGTAGGGCAGTGGTGAAAACATTCTTCTCAATAAATTGTACTATTATGGTTTATTTTTCTGGGGGACAAAAAATCTCGGTCTTTGTTTCCTATCATACACATGTTTAAATTCTAATTGAATTGTCAACCTAAATTTGAATACGAAATGGTGAATCTCTCCCTCTCTCTCCCTCTCTCTCTTTTTAAAAGACTTTATTTACTTATTCGACATAGAGAAGGTGCCCTTGAGCGAGCTTACAAGGGCAGGGAGGGGAGGGGGGGCAGAGGAGAAGCAGACGCCCCGCGGAGCTGGGAGCACGACATGGGGCTTGACTCCAAGACTTGAACTGGAATCAGAGGAGTCCAGCACTTAACTGATGGAGCCTTGGAGGTGTCCTAGAAATAGTAAATCTCTTAAAAGATAATATAAGAAAATACTTTCAAGGCTTTAGATTATGAAAGTAATTCTTAAGAGAATAAGAGCATTAACCATAACAAAAAAGTGATGACTTTTCTGATATCTGAATTAAAACCTCTCCTCATTAAAACTCACCAGTAACAGAGGCAAAGTCACACTATAGAGTGGGAGACAATGTTTGTAATTGGTAATATATTTAAAAAAAAAAAATCTCCTACATACCGATAAGAATGTGATAGGGGACACTAGAAAAATAGGCAGAAGCCTCAAAAGTACATTTCAAAAAGTAATGAAATGTCCAATAAATATGTAAAAATGTGGGGCACCTGGGTGGCTCAGTGGGTTAAAGCCTCTGCCTTCAAATCAGGTCCTGGTCCCCGGGGTCCTGGAATAGAGCTGCACGTTGGGCCGTCTGTTCAGCAGGGAACCTGCTTCTTCCTCTCTCTCTGCCTGCCTCTCTGCCTGCTTGTGATCTCGGTCTGTGGAATGGATGAATAGAAACCTTAAAAAAAAAAAAAAAAAAAAAAAAAAAAAGAATGTGGCCCACTCCATTAGTAAACTAGGAAATAAAAATAAACCCTAATGAGGGGCACCTGGGTGGCTCAGCTGGCTAAGCATTCAACATTTGATTTCGGCTCAGGTCATCATCTCAGGGTCCTGGGACTGAGCCCGTGTCCCTGGCTCTGGCTCCACACTCAGCGGGAATCTGCCCGAGGGTTCTCTCTCCTTCTCCTACCCCTCCCCGCTTTGTGCACATGCACGTGCGTTCTCTCTTTTTCTCGCTCTCTCAAATAAATAAGTCTTAAAAAAACAAAAAACAAAAAAAACCCCAAAACACAGCATAATGAGAGAGCATCACAAAAACACCAGAATACCTAATATTAAAGTGGTTGGTAGAATGTGGGCAGATGTGGGGTCTTGGGAACTCTCGTTTCCCGAGTAGGGAAAACAGTTGGATCTTATTTATCAGTCCTAAATATCCGTTCCACTGACCCTGCAGTTTTCCTCCTTGGTGTCTGTACGACAGAAACTTGAACATGTATGCGCCAAGGGACCTGCACAAGAACTCTCGTAACACAATTATTTTCAGAAGCCCCGAACAGAGCACATCAAGTGGGATCAACTGTGGAATGTATAAATAGTGATACAGTCATATATTGGAATGCTACATAGCAAAATAAATAAAAGAATTACAGCAACATGCCACACTGGATAAATCTTCTAGAAATATTGAGCAGAAGAAATACTTAAAGGAATATATACGGTTTCATTCATGTTTAGATAAGTTCAAAGCAGACAGAAATGAATGGTTAGGAATGCACAAGTGCGTGGTGAAAATATAAAAAAAAGCAAGACAGTGATTTTTATAAAGCTTAGGAGAGGGACTTTAATTTGGTGGTTGTATTCTGGGGGGACAGGCTGTAATCCAGGGTGAGAGCTAGAGCTACTTTGTGACGTGGGTCCTGTGATAACCGTGTTCTCTGTGTATTACCTTTTAAAATTGCACTTTTATTTGTTTTCCTCTGCTTATGGTATTTACCCAATTAAAATTTTAATAGTAACAAAAGATTACCTTAGCAGAAAAATTCTGATACATGGAGAAGCAAAAGTAGGATGAATTTTGATAAAAATCTTAAGTATTTATTGATTTTTAAAAAGCCAACCTTTGCAAGAGGCAAAGGTTCAGGGATGGGAGAAGTGGCTGAATTGGTTTTTCCTCGCTGTTGTTTAAATACATTGAATAATAATAATAATAATAATAGTAAAAATACCCCAGCCAGCCTTCCAGGTCCACCTTAGTGAAGGAGCACAGTAAGCTTGAGCTCAGTAGTCAGCCTCATTCAGGGGGAATATTGACTTTTGGGTAGGTTAGTGCTTGTGAATTGGCATATGCCTTGTACCCCACACCCTAAAAATTATACAACATAGCAACACTGAAATAAAATTTCCAGCTCTATTTAATTCTAAAGAATAGGAAAAGTAATCTAATGATTTTCTTTCTCCAGTTCTGGTTGACCCTTAAATTTGAAAAGTCAGAATTAAAGATAAAGAACTGATAGAAAATAGAATCATTATTATTAAGTCTCAACTGTACACATATATGTGAGACTCCTGTGCCCGGGATGGAATTATAGGCAACAATAGAAATGATTTTTTATAAGATAAGCATCTCTCACTCTAGTTTAAATCCCAAGTCAACATAAACAAGCTTAAATTTAGACAAATCTTGATCGATACTTATAAAAGCTTGTTGATTTACTGTCCTATTGCTAGGAGTTAAACTGGAATTTCTCAAACTTTTTTATATTTTTTAAATTTTTTTCTTAACTATAACTTTTAGCAGAATATCAGAGATCATATGATAAGGAACACTGTAGCAAGCGTTTCCAAATGTATACACATTTTATAGATAGAATTCAGAGTGGAAGTTTTTGATTCATTTGAATTAATTCTTTGGATTAATGTTTATACCACATATGTTATGAAATATTACTGAAATCAAACGGCACATTTTAAAAGGAAAATGTAGCATCCATGATTTGTGACAGTTTAGACAGTAAATATTTTAAAAGGTAATGACTACCTTATGTTTAGGCTCAAGGAATAGGACACATTTTCCTTGGCTGACTCTGGTTCATGTAATTGCCCTGTGATTGAAAGCCGTAATTAGCTCCTCTAGGACTTGTAAAAGACAGTGAGGTAAATGCAGTGTGTGTTCTTAGGCATTTTAGGTTGCTGCTCCAGGCTGTGCATTTTACTTGGTATTCATTCCGGTGGGGTCTTAGTGAATTAAAGAATTTGAATTCAAAATACGGATTCATTCTAAAGATATCTAATTATACCGTGGGTATGGACATCAGAAAACACAGGTTAATTGTGAGATAATACGATGTTGTTGTTTTAAGCCATTCAGGTTTTGGTACTTTTGACTTTTTCTCTTCCTGTGTATCACACGAAATTGACCTCGAACTGGCAAGGCCGCCACAGGAAACCATTGCAACGCGTATGGGAAGCTCATGGCTGCAAGCGGAAAAGGCCCAATAGGATGGTGGCGGCTGTTATCCTGTCTCTTCAGTGTCTTGGCAGGCGGTAATTAAGTAGAAGAAATTGTCCTTGCCTTGATAGCCCCAGCTTGAATTCTTATAATGACTCTGAGGTCACCACAGTCGGAGCAATGCTATGAGAAGGTCTTGTATTAAGTAGATTTTTGGATATTTGCACTGATTTGGTCTCGTTCTCAGTTTTGGAACTACAGAATGCATATTTAGTATACGCTAACATTATGGCTCTTAAAACACTTGAAGGAGCACATTCTCAAGGTCTTAAGTCTCCCCTTTTTCTCAGAATACTTGGACTGTAAAAGAGTGAAGTGGTCCTTGTTATCCATTAAGGGATGTAACTCAGTTGATCATTACGGCAACTGCTGTGGGCACACACACACGTCCCATCTACCGGCTTTGCAGAGCAGATTTTAAGAGAAATCCATCCACTCTCAACAAGTGATATGATAAGGACTGGAAGAATAGTGTAAAGAAGCTTAAGTCATAAAATAAATTCTTAAAAGATGTCTGAAGAAGCTTCAGTTACAAGAAGCTGCTGCTAGATTGGGAACAACATGGGGTCAAGATTAAGACAGGCCCTTACATAGCTCTTGATGGGTGCAATGGCTCAGAACGAGCAAGCCCTGTGTAGAGACTAGTTCATACTGATCTATACTTGGGGTCCTCATTGGGGGAAAATGCAAAGTCGTATTTACCTTTACCTTTGCATGATTCTTTGTTAGAATCTATAAGGAATAAAAAAATAATTACACTCTTAAAATACATGGGTATGGAAGTGCTACGAAAGCAAATCAAAGCCACACTCGTCTGCATTGTCCTTGGTACAAGCAGCTGGTTCTCCACTGCGTGGCGTGTCCAGATGCAGAAACATAAAGTGTGAATGTGCGTCTCTGTGAACTGCCAGATGGTGTTCCTTCTTATTTTTTTTTTTTTTAATTTTTCTGTTTGAGATTCAGGATATGTTTTCCTACTACATTAATCTCTTATAAAAGTTCTTAAAATTAAAAAGCAAGACAAACTGTATTTGTGTGTGGGTGTGGATGGATGGATGTGTCTGTGTTGGTGTCATAAATAGTCAGATAGTCTTTGTACCAGTGTTTCCCTGTGGGTTTATTTTAGGGCTCCCTGACTTGGAATCCACCCCTACATCAGTCTGAAGTTTAATGTCACCTGCTCCACTCGTCTGTCCTGACTTGCCTTCTTGGGGCTTCTACCTCCTTCTTACATGGGGCATTCTGACCCTCTATCTGGTGTTAAAAATCTTCATGGCACTCACAGTAGAACTGTCTCTTCGTTTTGGTAGCTGGAAGTTTTGAATGAGTCTTCCGTTCTTCAACCATCTGGATATTTGCTCCCCATTCTTCATCATGCTAGAAGGTATCAATAGCAAAGAATAAGAATAGATCATTATGCCCCTTGCACATCATATATATCACAGTGGTAAACACCAGTTACCAACCTACTCTGAATTTATGAGGAAGCAGAAAATCCACATGCCTTCAAGGAGGCCATCAACTAAGTTTATACATTGAAAATTCTCCTTTTTAGCTATGGCATAATGGAAATTGTATCTTAAATGCTAGGTATTTATTTCACAAAACATTTGTTTCATAATTAATCTTTACTTCTGAGTTGGTATTGTACAGATCTTAGTTTAGATACCTGATGCGTATAAATGGCAAGCTGAAACGTTTGATCTGTGGTTATTTTATTGTATCAAAATATACAGGACGCCTAGTGTTCAGAATATTTACAGTATCTTAATTCTTTATTTTTCGATCTTTAGACACATTAATCAGCTATTCAATTTCATAATTTGCAACTTGGGATTGTTAGTAACACAAACAATTTATTTTTCTCATTTCCCCTATTTCCTATGTCCATTGACTTGATTCTCTCATTAGGCCATTGTTGCAACATTTTTTGCAGAAACTTTGTGAGAGTTTTAAAAGCTAAATTGCTTATAAAAATGTTGCATGTAACTTATTTCCCCTTTACAAGTGTTTAAAAATTGATGAAGGTGGTCTTATTCAAATTTAGATAAATAAAATCAGGCTTTATCTTATGAATTTTATATTTTAGCCATTTATAAAATGCGATTTGAGCTTTCTCAGATTTTAGATATTTCATTATATGGACATTAAGTGTGTGTGTGTGTGTGTGTATTAAGGATCAAATGGGGTTTTTCAAAAGTTAGTTTCCATTGGATATTTTTTCCCACTTTGAAGATGAGTTCACCATAGAATTGACAGTCCATTTCTGGATTTCTATCATGTTCCAGTGATCTCTGTGTCTGCTTTTCTTCCAGTGCCATACTGTCTTGATCACTACAGCTTTGTAAGGTGATTTGAAGTCTGGAATTGTGAGGCCTTCAGGTTTGCTTTTCTTTTCCAAGATGACTTTAACTATTTGGGGGTCTTTTGTGGTTCCATGCAAATTTTAGGATTATATGTTCTAACTCAGTCAAAAATGCAGGTGGTATTTTGATAGCAATTGCATTAAATGTGTAGATTGCTTTGGGTAGTCTTCCATTTTAACAGTGTTTGTTCTTCCAGCCCATGAACATGGAATGTGTTTTCAATTCTTTGTTTCATTTTTGATTTCTTTCATGAATGTTTATTATAGTTTTCAGAATACAGATCTTTTACCTCTTTGGTTAGGTTTATCCCTAGGTACCTTAATGTCTTTGATGCAATGTAAATGTGATCAATTCCTTGATTTCTCTTTCTTTTGCAACAGACTTTTGCCTATGGATTTTGTATCCTGTGACTTTATTGAACTTGTGTATCAGTTCTAGAAATTTTTGGATGGAGACTTCTGGGTTTTCTCTACAGGGTATCATGTCCTTGGCAAATAGTGAAAGTTTGAGTTTTCCTTGCTGATTTAGATGCCTTTTATTTCTTTTTGTTGTCTGATTTCTGAGGCTAGGACTTCCAACACTATGTTGAATGTCATTGGTGAGAATGAATATCCCTGTCTTATTCCTTACTGTAGAGGAATAGCTCTTCATTTTTCCTATTGAGGATGATATTAGCTGTGGATTTTTGTATATGACCTTTATTATATTGAGGTATGTTTCTTCTATGCCTTTATCATGAATGGATGGGTACTTTTTCAAAGATTTTTGCTGCTTCTGTTGAGAGATCATATGGTTCTTATCCTTTCGTAATGGGGTGTACACATTGATTGATTGGCCAATACAACCCACCCCGCAACTCAGGAGTAAATCACACTTGATTGCAGTGAATGATTCTTTTAATGTACGGTTGGATTTGATTTGCTAATATTTTGTTGAGAGTTTTTGCATCTGTGTTCATAATGGATATTGGCCTATCGTTCTCTCTTTTTTTAATGAAATCTTTGGTTTTGTAAACAGGGTAAAACTGGCCTCATGGAATGAGTTTGGAAGGGGCGCCTGGGGTGCTCAGTTGGTTAAGCGTCTGCCTTTGGCTCAGGTCATGATCCTGGGTCTTGGGATTGAGCCCTTCATTCTGCTCCCTTCTCAGTGGGGAGGCTCCTTCTCCATCAGCCTGTACCTAGTCCCCTGCCTACCACCATGTGCTCTTTCTCTCTCAAATGAGTAAAATATTTTTAAAAATTAGTTTGGAAGTTTTCCTTTCATTTCTGTTTTTTAAAGTAGCTTGAGATGGATAAATATTAACTGCTCTTTAAATATTTGGTAGAATCCCCCTGGGAAATCACCTGGCCCTGGACTTTCATTTGGTGGGAGATTTTTTCTTTTTTATTTAAGATTATGTTTTTGAGAGAGAGACAGCGTACATGGGAGCAGGAGGAGGGATAGAGGGAGAGCATCTTCAAGCAGACTCTACCTCATTGAGTGTGGACTCTGACATGGGTCTTGATCCCATGGCCCAGGAGATCATGACCTGAGCTGAAACCAAAGCCCTATGTTTAACTGACTGAGCAACCCAGGTGCCCTTGTTGGGAGATGTTGATTACTGATTCAATTTCTTTGTTGGTTATCAGTCATCTATTCCTTCCTCTTTCAGTTTTGGTAGTGTATATGTTTCTAGGAATTTATCCATTTCTTCCAGATTGTCCAATTTGCTGGTGTATAATTTTTCACAGTATGCTCTTATAATTGTATTTCTGGGTGTTGGTTGCTATTTATCTTTTCTCATGTGTGATATTATTTATTTGGGTCTTTTCTGTTTTTATTTTGATATGTCTTGCTGAGAGTATATCAATTTTATCTTTCAAAGAACCAGATCCTGGTTTCATTGATCTGGTCTGCTGTTTTTCTGTTTGTTTTCTGTTATTTATTTCTGCTCTCATCTTTATTTTTTCCCTTTATCATCTAGCTTTTGGCATCATTTATTCTTTTTCTGGCTCTTTTAAGTGTAATGTTGGGTTGTATATTTCAGATATTTCCTGCTTCCTGAGGTATGCTTATATTGTTACATTTCTTCCCTCCTAGGACCACTTTTGCTGCATCCCAAAGGTTATGGACTGTTGTGTTTTCATTTACATTTGTTTCCATGTATTTTTGTGATTTTTTCATTTTCTGGGTGACTCATTCATTTGTTAGGTGGTTGTACTTTAGTCTCTGTATTTGTGGTCTTTCTAAAATTTTTCTTGTGGATGACTTCAAGTTTCATAGCATTGTGATCAGAACATGTGCATGGTATGATCTTAATCTTTTTGTACTTGTTGAGGTCTGATTTATGACCCATTATGTGACCTACCTTGGAGAATGTCCCGAGTGCACTTTGAAAAGGATGTGTGTTCTGCTGCATTAGGATGAAATGCTCTGAATACATCTGTTAAGTCCATCTAGTCCAGTGTATCATTCAAAGTCACTGTTTCCTTGTTGATTTTCTACTTAGATGCTCTTACACTGATGTAAGTAGGGTGTTAAAGTCCCCTAGTATTATGTTTGTTGTGGCAAGTTCCTTTCGGTTTGTTATTAATTATTTTATATATTTGGATTCTTCCAAGTTGGCATAAATATTTACAATTGTTAGATATTCTTGTTGGATTATTCCCTTTATTATGATACAGCCCCCTTCTTCGTTTCTTGTTACAGTCTTTGGTTTAAATCTAGTTTGATATAAGTATTGCTATTCTGGCTTTCTTTTGTGTCCATTTGCATCATGGATGTTTCTCCATCCCCTCACTTTCTATCTGGAGGTTTCTTTAGGTCTAAAATGAGTCTCTTGTGGGCAGCATATATATATATACATACACATACATATATGTATGTATATATATAAATAAATGTATTCTGACACTCTTTGTCTTTTGTTTGCAACATTTAGTCCATTTACTTTCAGAGTGACTATGGAGAGTTATGTATTTAGTGTGATTTGTCACTTCTTCTGTCATCATTTCTGGAGATTTTCTGTTCCTTTCTGGTCTTTGTTGCTTTTGGTCTTTCTTTCCCACTCAGAGTCCCTCTCAGTAGTTCTTACGGGGCTGCCTTTGTGGTCATGATCTCCTTTAGTTTTTGTTTGGGCAACTCTTGATCTCTCCTTCCATTCTGAATGACAGCCTTTCTGGATATAGTATTCTTGGCTACAGATTTTTTTTCCCATTCAGCACATTGAATATATCATCCCACTCTTTTCTGGTTTGTTAAGTTTCTGTGGAGAGATTTGCTGCTAACCTTATTGGTCTTCCCTTGTAAGTTAGGGACTATTTTTTGTTTGCTGCTTTTACGATTCTTTCTTAATATTTTGGAAATTTATCTCGGCGTTGGCCTGCTTGATTTTGATGGGAGTTCCATGCCTCCTGGATTTACAGGTCTCTTTGCTTCTCCATTTAGGGAAGTTTTCAGCTATAATTTCCTCACATTAACCTCCTGATTCTCCCCCTTTTCTCTCTTCTGCAACTCCTATGCTATGAATGTTATTACACTTGATAGTCCCTGAGTTCCCTAAGTCTACTTTTATGATTCAAGACTTTTCTTTTACGCTTCTGTTTAGCTTCATTATTTTCTGTAATTTTGTCTTCTAGATCATTTATTTGTTTCTCTGATTCTTCCAGCCTTGTGGTCATTGTATCCAGTTGGTTTCAAATCTCAGTTATTGTATTTTTTATTTCAGCCTGATCTGTTTTTAGCTCTGAGGTAGAGGTCTTCCCGATGTCATCTGTGCTTTTCTCAAGCCCAAGTAGTACACTTGGGATTGTTGCTTTAAATTCTGGCTCAGGCCTATCACTTTCATCTGTTTTGATAAGATCTTTGGATGTGACCTTTTCTTGTTCTTTCCTTTGGGATGAGCTCCTCCATCTTGGATTTTGTCTAGGTCTTTGTTTCCTCTGTGTTAGGAAAGCTTATTACATTTCTCGCTCCTAAGAGTAATGGCTTTAAAAGAAGAGGTACACTGTTCAGGGCCTGGCATGTCCGAAAGTGTCTCTGGTGTGTGCTGCATGAATTCAGCTGCTGTCTTACAGCTACTCTGTCCCTCACCTCAGCCCTCTGCAGAGTTTCTTCTTACCTGCAGTGGGGAGTATCTGGACTTTGGCCAGAATGTGGCAAGTTATAACTAAGTGTTCTCTGGTTTGCTTCTTAAGAGATCTGATGATATGTCCACTGCAGTTGAAGCTTTGCAGAACCATGTGGTCCATGCATGCAGGGATTTTGTGCTGGTCTTCTGGGTAAGGGACCCACTGCACTGGTCATATAGGCACATTTGCCCAAGAAAAGCAGCACCAGCAGAATACATGAGAGTGGGACTTGGTGTAGGCAGGCTAGGCAACCAGTGTTGGTGCTCTGCTGTTTACTCTGGTTAGATTATGCTGAGGGGCAGGAGAGGGAAATGTCACCTGTATGTTCTTTTGGAGGACCACATTTTAAATAAGGTGTAAGAGCAAAGACAAGTCCTGTTGAGTGGACCCTGACTAGGCCTGTGATCTTGGCAGTTCTAAGGTTAATAGATAATGAGTTTTAAAAAGCATACACAGTCACTTTTATAGATGCAATGTGAATACAAAAGGAAACACAAAAGTATAGTGATTTTCTCATTTTATTATAAACCATATACAATATAGTAAGTTGGTACAGATGGCATAGATGAAACATACAAGTTATATCTAGATTTTATGACTTACAAAGGGAAGATTGTGTACTCACAAAAGCTAATTTTTCTGAATATTCAGTGACACAGTTAGGATTCTAGTAAGTTTTGCAAATGATCCATGGTGGTTTTTGCTTGTCTGGTAGGACTTTATGGTGCATAGACAGAACACCACCAGTGAGATCAACACCAGCCTGTCTCTCGGGGAGAAGTAGGCATGCCTGGATTGTCAGACTTTTGCAGTGTCCTCCATCTCAAGGCAATCTTGGAGCTTATCATAGTCCAGCATCACTACTTTAGATTTGTATAGCAGATGCTCAGTTTGGGAAAGACTCAAGTTATTCATGGCACTTCCTTGTTAGAAAACCAAAAGTGATCTGGTTTAAGCATTAACAGGCTATCAGTGAGGAGATGGCTTTCCAATTTTTGGAATGGACATCAGTCTGCGACCCTGAATAGCTCAAGATCTTAGTTTTATTGGTAGTATGTGGTGTGGAACAAAGTGTTTATAGGTCACCTATGCTACAGATTCAATGTGGTACCTTTACCATGGATGTCCCCATGTGATATCCATAACAGACGTAAAAATGTGGTTCTTCTTCTTTTCTTTTCTTTTCCCTTATGAGGAGCCCATAAGAGCCAGTGACATTGTTACTTGTCCAAACAGCATCTTAGGAATTAAGAGAGCTAGAACTTGATTTCTCTGACTAAATGTTTCACCTCACACATGCTAGTGCTTCTGTGAATGCAGCATTCATTCATTTGTTGATTCAGTCATTTATTTACGTGGTCATTCTATATTTGCATAGTGGTTTGTTGGTCTGTAGTAAGCTTTCCCAATGTGGCAACTGAATAATCTTGATAAGAGTTTTTATCGAGGTAATGCTATGGTGATTTAGAGGGAAATCACACTCTGCAAATCCTGAAAGGATGCTCGTCCTAAAATATACACATATTATAGATACATTTTCTCTGAATAGGCTGTGTATGCTGTTTGGTTAAAGATTTTGAGATGAACCTGTTGAGAGAGTCCAACCATGCCTACAATCTCTAGGAGAGGTATTTAGGGAGAAATCATCTAGAAGCTTGTCCAAGTTCCTTGGGGACCCAAGGAACCAAGGAGCTGTCCTCAGAAAGCCACTTTGGTAGCCCTGTCTGAGATGGTGGGATGTGCGGTAGACACCATGGAGCTGCGCTGCCAGCAGGGGCGTGTGGGGGTGCCCTGCCATCCGTGTGCCGTCCTGGACTCCGACCAAACTTGCCCTACTCTTCCTGATTTTCCCTACATTATTAAATGGTGCTGTAGTTAGAATGTGTCAAGTGAAACTCTTACTAAGGGCTGTAGCCACAAAGCAAAAAAAAAAAAAAAAAAAAACCTAATAGGAAAAAATAAATTTGGACAACAATAGGAACAAAATTAAACTCAATTTTTAAAAATAGCTAGGACACTCATTTATCCTATTTTTTAAATCTTCAAATGCTGTATATACCTCCACTTCTTCCATTCTTTGACAAATGACTGGGAATATCTGAGAGGCAGTGAGGTTTTTTTTTTTTTTTAATTTTTTATTTTTTATAAACATATATTTTTATCCCCAGGGGTACAGGTATGGGAGAGGCAGTGAGTTTTAAAGGCAACATTTGGATGGAAATAATTATATTAGTTTTTCTTGGGTTCAGCACTGTTCAGCTATCTTAGAAGAATGATAACTTAGTGTTTCAGTGGAATTATAGAAGCAAATAATATGAAATTAACTTCTGTGGTAAAATTCTTAATTAGGAAAAAGTTACCAAATGGAAAAAAATATTCCTGTGTCTAGGCTACATTGTTTCTCATTCATAATAAATTTTGTGTTAAGAAACCTTAATTTCTGGGAGGCTAATGATCTGCTTCTTCTGTACCCAAGGATTTGTGTTTCCTCTTATTGGCCATTTATTGCTGCTTTCTGCACCCATTGCTAGGTTGTGAGGAGACCGGCCAGCACAACATAGAAGTAAATATGCAGAAAAAAGAGCAGACAAAACTCCAGTTCATGCATTTTGATATCTATTGCTATTTTTTTTCTATTGCTATTTTTGATAAAATATCTAGTAATGAAGATGACTGACAGTGTGAATTTTCAGACATTTGAATTAATGGAAAAGATCATTTCTTTTGAGACAACTGAGGAAAGAATATTGTATAATAAAGCATACAAAATATCCTTTCTTCAGTGGTGAAGAATTCAACTCAAATAACTGTTCCTACCTGCAGTTTGAGTCTGCACGCAGGAACGGAAGCATCTGTTGTTTACAGCTAAGATATTTTTACTCAGAGAATATTAACAAAGTTAGTACTTCTCAAAAATGGTGTAAGTTGCAAACATTTTATTTTATACTGCCATATCATTTTTATACTTCTCAATACAAAAAAAAACTGTCATAAGTGATTTCCAGAATTTTTTATTGTTTTTCATACTGCAGGGAAGCACTGCGTAAGTAATGAAAACTTCCAATTTTTAGTATTAATTCTAATGAGCTCATGAATATATTTGGGCACAAGTTCAAAAAGTCATACGTTAGTAAGCACTGTGTTTAAGGAGAAACTGCAAGTTCTCCTAAAACATCAAGCAACAGTCATAAAAGATGGAGATGTGTCGTCCATAGGGATGCTGGGAGTGGGTAGGAGCCCTCTGTGGTTAGCTGCACAGTCAACGATGCCTCTTGTCATGGACCACCTCCTTTCCTTCATCTAGAAACAAGGGGTTTATTCACTTAAAAATTTTTTCAAGCTTTATTGTAATATAATTGACATATAATATTGTGCAAGTTTAAGATGCACAGTGTGATGGTTGGATACGTGTATGTGTCATGAAGTGATTACCCCAGTAAGGTGGGTTCACCTGTCCTGATGGACTTACTGTTACTGAAACATGGTTTATGACTTCAGCTAGTCCATTATGTTCCAGTGGATATAAAAGAAATTAGTGCCATCAAATAACCATTTATTTTGCTCAGATTCCATTGATTAAAAATTCAAGGAGCGCACAGGAGGGTGAATTTTCTCTGCTTCATGATTTCTGAGGCCTCGGGGAAGGCATGACGGCGAAGGTAAGGGATCTTTTGCGAGCTCCCTCAGGTGTTTGAGGTCTGGCCGTTGCTGCTGGGAAGCCTCCAACAGCTGGGAGCTGGGAGCTCGGCTGCTTGGGCAACTGGCACCATGCAGTGTGGTGGTCTCATGGCTCCAGGACGGCGTCAGAGAAGCCGGGTATCTTACACAGGGACTCAGGGCAGGTCTCAAGGGACCGCACGTCCAGTGGAACCTGTATCACCTTTTCTCACCAAGTTTTACAAGCCATGCACATCGCTTCCAATGCTTTATCTCCGCTAAACACCAGGCACTCAGGCTGGCTCATATTCAAGAAGAGAAAAAGTGGGCTCCATTTTTTTATGAACGGTGGGTCAAAGAGTTTGTGGAATGTTTTCGAGCTATCTTACATTGCTAGGAGAGAATTCATATATAATTACCAAAAAAAAAAAAAAAAAAGGAACAAAGACACGAGATGTTTTTTCAGTTTTTATAACGTGCTCTTTTTCACTCCACTGAAAAAGCAAAAGTAATTGCATGACATCACTGACAATCTTCTGAAGATAAAAAAGAGCAAGTTATTTTGAGAACAGAAAGCTGTGATTAGATCATGCACACGGAGAAGGATGCATTTCTATCACTCCTTCTCTACAGGACTTGGATGGAAGGATGGGAATCTCCAAATTATGCTAAAAATTTAAAAAAAAAATTCAAGAAACGTAAAGGCCTAAGAAGTCAATAGAAGTAATATCTGATTCTCATTTTCTGTGGCCCTGAGCAGAAAATAAAGGCAGTTTATTCAGAATCCTTCTGGCAAATAGAATTCCTTACTCTGACTTTTTTTTAATCCATTACCTTTGAAAAAATATACCTATCAATTAATATGTGTCCTGCAAACAGGACTAGAGTTTCTCCTGATCTTTGGTGATAAATTCCCATAAAATCTGAGGGAGATTGGTCAGCATGTGTATTCATAATTTGTCCCCCAAATCACACATTGCTGTGTCATTTTTAAATGTCTCAGACTTCACCTTTGTGTCCTGGACTATAAAGGAGATGATCATAATTATATGTGACCTTCAGAAAAGGATAATGTAGATCTATATTCTGGTCATTTTTAAGGGAGTATATGCTAAAATTATTTGTAATTTGTATCTCAAACCAAATCAGAAATATCTGGGAAGGGCTACAAGTGATGGAAACTTAAAAATTCAAAAATTGTGAAGACCTTGCAAATGAAAAAAAATGTAGATAAATATGCATTTACAAAATTTAAAAGGTGAGAGTATCAACGTGCCTTGATAGTAGAATAAGAACTGAGATTAGTATCTTTAAGCAACTTGTTAAGTTCATAGTATACCCTTTAAGTGAAATTCTATCACATAAATAGAAGAAAGAAAGAGGATGTGGATATTTAAAGTTTTGTTTTTTTTTTTTTTTTACTTTTTTGTTCAAGTTTTTATTTAAATTTTAGTTAACGTGTAAGTTATGTATTGGTTTCAGGTTCGAATTCAGTGATCATCGCTTACATATAATAGTGCTCATCTAAACAAATGTCCCCCTCAATGCCCATCCCCCACCTAGCTCATCCCACACCCACCTCCCTCCAGCAGCCCTGTTTGTCCTCTAAGCAAACCAAAAGAGACTCTTAACTATAAAGCATTTAAATACAAATGTATCTGAGAAGTGTCAGAGCTGTTACACAGTTTTGTGGGATTAAATCTTTTTAAACGATTTTATTTATTTATTTGACAGAGAGAAACAGCCAGAAAGGGAACACAAGCAAGGGGAGTGGGAGAGGGAGAAGCAGGCTTGCCACTGAGCAGGGAGCTCGATATGGGGCTGGATCCCTGGACCCCGGGATCATGACCTGAGCGGGAGGCAGATGCTTAATAACTGAGCCACCAAGGCGCCCCTCCGGAAGCCTTTTTAAAGATTCCTTCTTTAAAAGAATTCCTTATTCCTCCTCTCTGAATAATTTTTTTTTAATATAATAAACTTTTGTTTGTATGAATCACAAATCTTCTAAGTTCTCTTTGGAGGCAAAAGATAAATGAGCACTTCAGATATTAAAACATAGCTGCTTATCTTAATACGTCTTTCAGTTTGGTTTCTAGCCAATGCTCCTTGATTGGTGTATAGTTGTTTCAAATACAAACAACTTCTTTAGCCTTTCATTTTAATCATCTAGGCTTTGTTTCCATTTTTGCTGTTTCCAAGTTCTCCGGGATCATGACCTGAGCTGAAGGCAGACAATTAACAACTGAGCCTCCCAGGTGCCCCTTGTGGGTTTAAATTTATACGTTTCTAAGTATGCAGCATTCCTAATATCTTATATGACCTGGTGTTTCTAAGTATCACAAACTTATGTAATTTGAGTCAGTTCTGCTAAAAGAATATATGTGTCATTTACAGTGGTCAAATGAACATCTTTATGTCAACTTAAATTGCACATGTTTCACTGAGTTTTGGGCTTAAAAAAATTTCTGTATTTTTTATTGAAGCATTTGACATATTACATTGTGTAAATTTAATATGTACAACCTGTTAATTTGATGCATTTATATATTATAAAATGATTATATAATTAGCCATAATTAGCACCTTCACACCATGACATAATTATAATTTAATGGTTGGAATAAAGTTCTAGCCCCTTAACAAGTTTGATTACAGAATTCCTTATGATGTGCTTTAGATTTCTAGGACTTACATACTAATTGCAGTTTTGTCCCTTGAAATGACATCTGCCCTGCCACCACCCCTGTCTCCTGGTAACCACCATTTACTCTGTTTGTGAATTTATTTATGAATTTATGAATCCTTAGATTCCATATATGAGAGACACCACACAGTATTTGTCTTCCTCTGACTTACCTCAGCATAATGTGCTCAAATTCCACCCAGTTTTCCTCAGGGGACAGATGTTCTTCTCATGCTGAACAGTGTGCCATTTTGTGTGTGCGTGTAAATATAGAGTCACATCTTTATCCGTTCATCTGCCCATGGGCACTTGGGTTGATTTCTGGATCTTGGCTGTTGTGACAAATACTGCAACAAACATGGGCATGTAGCTTTCACTTCTGTGTCCTGCATGCGGATACTTAGAAGAGGAATTGCTGAGTCATACCGTAGATCTATTTTTCTAGTTTCTGTTGCTATGCAAGTTTCTGTTTAGCTACCAACTTTTTATTAAATGTATCCATTAATAAATACTAAATAGTTTTAGAATTGTTGATGGATAAATATATAAGCATTTAAAGACTACACAAGTGAATATACTTACAATTTGATGTTAAATTCCAGTTTGGTTTGAAACACGGCGGGCGTGCACGAATTTTCTGTAAAAGTGACAATAACTATTCATCCTATTCCTATGTGCTTGTCTATTTCCTGCCCATTAGTTCATTGTTAGCCTCAGCGTTTGCTTGGACCTGGAGAATTTGGCAGACTTGGGGTGCTAGCCCACTTTGGGGCTAGTCCTCTCAAAGGCCTGATGGCTGGGGGGCCTGGGGGGCTCAGTTGGTTAAGCAACTGCTTTAAGCTGGGGTCAGGATCGGGGAGTCTTGGGATCAAGCCCACATCCCCACCCCCCTTCCCACTCCAGTGGGGAGCCTGCTACTCCCTCTCCCTCTCCTTGTGCTCTTTGTCAAATAAATAGATAAAATCTTGAGGGGGGAGAAAAGGGACCGATGGCTTCTGATTTTCTTGGAGTCTTGAGCCCTTTGTTAAGAAGTTCAAGTGTTGTTTAAAGTTTGGTTTAAGGCCGCTTCTTTAAGAGCAATAATACGTATATACAGATATGACAAGTGTATTGCATATACAGAAGGTCCAATGGTATCAGTATAATGTATTTAGGGGTTTTTGAATTTACACGAAATCCTAAAAAGGGCAGCACTGATTAATTTATATTTGGGGAAATGTAGAAATCCGTCTCTCTTGAAGTTCTTTCATGTAAAATTTCCTGTAACTCAATGTGCCCTTGTGGATCTCCAAGCCGTAGGATTTTGGGGGTTTTCTGCCTGAAGTTCCCTTTCCCTCGGTACCTGTGTGGTTCCCCCTCTCATTTGGTTTGCTGAGATCAGTCTCAGCGCACCCGTCTTCCCAGCAGGTGTGGGGCCCTGTCTCTGTAGCACATACACAGGCTGCCCTGCAATAGAACAGGGTGTTTCTTCTTATTCCTCATGGAAATGTGAGCTTCGGGAGAGCTGGGGTGGGGGGTGCACTCACAGCTGCCGTGTGGGTCCTCGTGCTGAGCCACACCTGCCACATAGTGGGAGGTTTCAAAGGCGTGAAAAACTGGAATGATTCTACGAGCGAGTAAGACATTCCAAATTCTTTGGCATTTTTTTTTTCAGTCATATTTTTACCTCTTTAAACATTTCTGAAATTAGAGAAGCATGCAAGGGAAATTATTTAACAGGAACGCTGTGGCTGAGTAATAAATTCTGGATTCCCATTTCGATCCAGAACAGTGAATGTCTTTGGGGGCGGGGGTGCTTCTGCTTAGCATTAGCTAGTCCCTAAGGGTTATTGGGTCCTAGAACCATGGGGGCTTCTGTACCCGGAGGCTCCTTGTGGGGTGTTCATTCCAGGGGATCCCAGGATCCAGGTTCCAGGATGGGAATGTTTTTTCTTTTTTCTTAAGATTTTATTTATTTATTTGATGGAAAGAGTGAGAGAGCACAAGCAGGAGGAAGTGGTAGAAGGAGAGGGAGAAGCAGGCTCCCTTCTGAGCAGGGAGCCCAGTGTGGGGCTCCGTCCCAGGACCCTGGGATCATAACTCCTGCAGAAGGCAGCCACTAAACCTACTGAACCACCCAGGTGCCACTGGATTTTTTTTTTTTTTTTCCAAAAACAATCTTTTAAGCTGTTGAATAAATCAGCTGACTATAGGTAAAAAAAAATAAATGTTACTTATGATCTCAATACGTAATTTATATAGAACTTTATTTAGACTTTGACATCTATTTTATCAAAATTAATAGAAGAGATGTTTAAGAAAAACTGTCTTTCATGTCTTGTATACCCTTCGTGAAGAAATAACTCAAAACGGCTTCTACTTCTATCATGTTCTCAGGTAATTAAAAGCCAGGTAATTAAAGGTTATAAAATATTTGGGCAGTTTCATTTTTGGTTTAAGTGGAGCATCATTTTAAACACTAATGAATTCATCTCCCATTTAAAAAATTTTGTTAATTTGTTAATTTCTTTACACATTTTTAATCCATTGTGGAAGTATTTGCTTTAGATACAATTATTTATATATGTCTATATATATCTTTAATGGCGTTGTGAAGCAGAATGCTGAATGTCTTGAAATCTCCTAAATAGAAAGTTATAATGAAGATCAAGTATGTTTGTGCACTGTTTACAGATAATAACTAATATTTAGTAAGGAAAGTATCTCAAACTCCTATTTACAGTTAAAAAATGAAAGTTATTAAAGGGCATGTTTTAGGTCCTTATGATAGCTATGCAAAATTACATGGCTGGATTTAATATCATTTTATATCACTTTAATTTTCATTATATCCTGTTAACCTTTGCAGATAAAAATCCTTCTGTTTCCTAATGGAAAAAAAAAATTCCTTTAAAGGGAAAGACAGTGGTACATTTCTTGATTACAGGGAAGACTAGAGAAGTATACACCAAAGAAAATTTGCACATTATATGAACACATTTCACTTCAAGTAAAAATTCCATGAGTGTCATGGATATTAAGTTACGGTGAGGTCAACAAGGGCCTGTGCAGGGGAATAATCAAGATTAGAGATGCAGATGGATTAAAATGATAGTCGGGTGTTCAATACATAGAGATCTGTGCAAATGCTTTCTTCTTCAACATTCATCTATATCTGGGAACACATACATACATACACACCTGGAACAGCATTCACCTGATTAAAAAAAAAGTATTAACATTAAATGTATAATTTACTTCAGGGGTACAGGTCTGTGAATCATCAGTCTTACACACTTCACAGCACTCCCCATAGCACAGACCCTCCCCAATGTCCATAACCCAGCCACCCTCTCCCTATCCCCCAACCCCCAGCAACCCTCAGTTTGTTTCCTGAGATTAAGTGTTTCTTAAGACTTGTCTCCCTCCCCAGTCCCATCTTGTTTCATTTTCTCCCTGCCTACCCGCCATACCCCCCTCCTACCTCTCAAATTCTTCATGTCAGAAAGATCATATAATTGTTTTTCTCTGATTGACTTATTTCACTTAGCATTATACCCTCTGGTTCCATCCATATCATTGCAAATGGCAAGGATTTTTGATGGCTCTGTAGTATTCCATTGTGTGTATATAATCTCACATCTTCTTTGTCCATTCATCTGTTGATGGACATCTAGGTTCTTTCCATAGTTTCCATAGTTTGGCTATTGTGGACATTGCTGCTATAAACATTTGGGTACATGTGCCCCTTCGGATCACTACATTGTATCTTTAGGGTAAGTACTCAGTAGTGTGATTGCTGGGTTGTAGGGTAGCTCTATTTTCAACTTCTTGAGGAACCTCCATACTATTTTCCAGAGTGGCTGCCCAAGCTTGCATTCCCACCAGCAGTGTAGGAAGATTCCCCTTTATCTGCATTCTTGCCAACTTCTGTCATTTCCTCACTTGTTAATTTTAGCCATTCTGACTGGTATGAGGTGATATCTCATTGTGGTTTTGATTTGTATATACAAATTGTATTTGTATTGATTTGATTTGTCAAGGGATGTTGAGTACTTTTTCATGTGTCTGTTGGCCATCTGGATGTCTTCTTTGCAGAAATGTATGTTCATGTATTCTGTGCATTTCTTGATTGGATTAGTTGTTCTTTGGGTGTTGAGTTTGATAAGTTCTTTCTGGATTTTGGTTATTAACCCTTTATCTGACACGTCATTTGAAAATATCTTCTCCCATTCTGTCGGTTGTCTTTTGGTTTTATTGACTGTTTCCTTTGCTGTGAAAAAGCTTTTGATTTTGATGAAGTCCCAGTAGTTCATTTTTGCCCTTGCTTCCCTTGCTTTTGGTGAAGTTGCTAGGAAGTTGCTGTGGCTGAGGTCAAAGAGGTTGCTGCCTGTGTTCTCTTCAAGGATTTTATGGATTCCTGTCTCACATTGAGGTCTTTCATCCACTTTGAGTCTATTTTTGTGTGTGGTGTAAGGAAATGGTCTAGTTTCATTTTTCTGCATTGGCTTTCCAATTTTCCCAATGCCATTTGTTGAAGAGACTGTCTTTTTGCCATTGGGCATTCTTTCCTGCTTTGTTGAAGATTAGTTGACCATACAGTTGAGGGTCCATTTCTGGGCTCTTTATTCTGTTCCATTGATCTATATGTCTATTTTTATGCTGGTACCATACTGTTTTGATAATTACTGCTTTGTAATAGAGTTTTATATCTGGAATTGTGATGCCACCAACTTTAGTTTTATTTTTTAACATTTTTCTGGCTATTCAGGGTCTTTTCTGGTTCCCAATAAACTTTCGGATTATTTGTTCCATTTCTTTGAAAAAAAAATTGGTGGTATTTTGATAGAGATTGCATTAAATGTGTAGATTGCTTTAGGTAGCATGGACATTTTCACAATATTTGTTCTTCCAATCCATGAGCATGGAACATTTTTCCATTTCTTTGTGTCTTCCTCAATTTCTTTCATGAATACTTTATGGTTGTCTAAGTACAGATTCTTTGCTTCTTTGGTTAGGTTTATTCCTAGTTATTCCTGGTTTGGGTCACAATTGTAAGTGGGATCAGCTCCTTAATTTCTTTCTTTTGTCTTGGTGTTGGTGTACAGAAATGTAACTGATTTCATATCCTGACACTTTACTGATTCATGTATGAGTTCTAGCAGTTTTGGAGTGGAGTCTTTCAGGTTTTCCACATAAAGCATCATATCTTCTGCAAAGAATGAGAGTTCTTCTCTTCTTCTTTGCTGATTCAGATGCCTTTAATTTCTATTGTCGTCTGATTGCTGAGGCTAGGATTTCTAATACAATGTTGACTAGCAGTGGTGAAACTCGTATTCACCTGATTTTTATAAAGATTATTTCTCATTGGTAGAATATGGATTTTAATTCAGATTTGGTAGGTCTCAGCATTCAAAAATTCTTTTATTTTGATTTTAATACTGCTCAGAACTGTGTTGTAAGACTCACATATTACTCTAAAATTGTATTAATTACTCTTAAAATTTATTAAAATTTAAAAAGTTTGTTTCCCATTAATGTGTACTAATTTGCCAAGCTACTATTCTGTAAAAGTTTTCACAAAACTAACAAAAAATTCATAAGGAAGTGCAGTTGATATCAAATAAGACAGTGATGATAGTTTTAGAAATCTGTGGAACTTGATTTTCAATGAAATAGACAAATTATAATACCTCTGGGAAATGGAAATCTTGTAAATGCAACTATACTTATTTTTAACCTTTTTATTAAGATACAGTTGATATATAATACTATTGGTATTTAAGTTGTAAAACTTAGTACGTTTTGTCATGCATCTACTCATAAAACCATGATACCAATTTAGGGAGCATATCTCACCATCCCAAAAAGTATCCTCATGCCTCTTCCTCCCAAATTTCCCTACCTTTCCACTCCCAGGCAACTGCTCATCTGCTTTCTTTCACTGTAGATTAGTTTGTATATCTAGTGTTTTATAGAAATGGAATAATACAGTATGCACTCTAATTCATTCACCAGTATATAAAATAGATACGTGACACCTTTTTCAAAGCAGGCCTTCAGTATTTTTGCATCGTGTAATGGTCACTTTATTCCTTGTTGCATATTAGTTTTATGTAGGGCAGGGAATGGGCAGGAAAATGCCATGAAGTGTTATTCATCTGGTCAGGTCAGAATGAAGTATTGAAATAAAAGTTTTGTAGCCAAATAAGAGGCTATTATATTATGAACAATTATATTAAGAACAACATCAATTCTACTAGGTGATGAAAGATTGGTTCACTTTACAGCAACGCTTTTTTTTTTTTTTTTGTAATTTAAAACCATAAAGTATTTCAGAATAATGTATGCACTTGGAATTCTGTAATTAATTTTTCTGGAGGGTCAGCATATATAAATGTAAAATCAGGCTTATTGATCATAAAACCCACAAATGTCTGAAAAATAATGGTGCTGCCTATAATCCATAACTTCTGCTTATTTATAATCCTATTATGTTATATATAAGCATATCTAATGCATATAAATGAGCACTATACCACATCTTGGCCTCTGCATGGCCAGTCCATGCTCTCTTTCCTGCATAGCCCTAGAACCCTCTCCCCCAGCACCCCTGATTCTGCATTTGTCTTCCATCTCTGTCCTTTTGATATACTGGTCTTCCCAAAATATGTTGGGTCATGGCACAATAGCTCTTTATTTCCCTCCAAATAAAAGTCCAATTTTGGCACTGTCTTTGCTTTCACCTATGCTAATTTCGCCAATAATATAGCTAAGTTTGACAGAACAGTTTTATCAAAATATGGGTGGATCTCAAACAGGATGGAGGGACTAGTATCCTCTCCACTGGTGAGATTCATGATCTTATACTTTTCAGGTGCACTGAAATAAAGCTGAAACATAATTTAACAACCTTCAGAGAATTCTTTTACCTTGCGCATGGAAGAAGAGAAAAGTTTATTATGCAAATCAATTCACTTTTGATTTGGATTAGGTATTTTTCTTGTTTGTAGAACTTTGAAAGCTAGTTTAAAGGCATTAATGGGGACTTGGTTCTAGTATCTTTCCCAAGAAAATGTTGCCTTAGCAAGGACTTATTAACTAAACTGAAGAATGAGAGCCACACTTATTAGAATTAATGTCATTTTTACTTATGCTTCCTTTTGTCTTGCAAGGGCTTTGGGCATTGATAGCTGCATGTCCATTCAGGTCAGCAGAAATACATGGAGGTAAAAATGAATCCCTCACAGGAAAATATCAAAATAAGGTAGAAAACCCTAATAAAAAATTTAGTGTGACTTTTTAGAGTTGTTTACCTCTTGCATTATAAAGTTATGTAGAAGTAAGAAACACATCAGCTCATTAGTGAGAAATGGAATCTATTTCCCCACTTCTCATTTACCTCTCCACTCATCATTTCAAGGATGGATGCATCCGAGCACATGAAAAAGCTCAACTTTTAAAAAATTTTTTGATTCAGCCTCTTTTCAAAATTCTTTATTCTCGTAATTGAGATTTTTGAAATAAGGCAATAAAACCATGATCCACAGGAGAAACACTGATTAGTTTTTTAAAAATGCCATTGTCCTGTGGGCACTGTAATTTCAGTAAGGGATGTAGTGTTTTAAAGGGCAGATGGTGGTGACCTTTGACCTTTGACCTTGCAGGGGAGGGCTTTCCTTTTGAGTTCATACAATATTGTTTTAAACTTGTGGAAGTATGGATAAATATACATCCTATTTTTGCTTTTTCTGTGCCTCTCAAATACAATTTTAAGCCTGATTCCATCCTGGTTTTTCGCATGTCCTGCAATGTTTGATTTTCTGTCTGGTAGGGCTATTGTCTTTATCGAGGTTACTATCTGTCAAAATTCAGCTATACGATGGAACAGATGTGTAATGCAAAAAAGGTCTCCGTGCAAAAGTTCTCAATTTCCTTTTGTTTTGATTGAAAAGTTAGATGAGTCCTCACGTGGGTAATGAGGAGAGACAGGAGGGGCATTGAAAGTCCTGTTTACGTGAAATGGTATTCCCACAAAATGTCTGAAATCCTGCACAAGCCACTTACTTCACCTGTGCCTTTCTTTTCTCACCGATCAACCTGAAATGGCGAGGAATGGATGGTCTCTAAGGTCCCTTTGAGCTGGACCACTCAGAAGTCCCTGATTGTGCTGTAAATGATCATGCCATCAATACCAGCGATGAACTGCTTCCCCTAAACCTCAACTTGCATCTACCATGCGAGTTCTCTGAGTCCTCTGTGTCCTTTTCTTCCCTCGTGAGCCTTCTGATCGGGGTCAGAGCAGCTCCAAGATGAAGCATGAAGAAATCCATGCCTTCTTCTTATTGCTTTCAAAGAGTCTGCTTGTTAATATGGGAATGAGGACATGGCATTGATAGAATTCTCTCTGAATTCTCATGTCGGCATAAGGCTACTTTATAAATCTTCACATTTGAACACATAATTTTCAGACAATCCACATTCCATACTGTGTCAATAGCCTTGAAAAAAAATTCTTATTATTGGCTCATCTTTTTAAAGGACCTATTATATATGTAAGATTTTAAAAAAAGGTATAAAGCTGGTCCTCCTAAAAAGGATATATTACTTCAATTTTAAAGATTTTATATAGGAGTCCAGGGTATCTGCTGGAATAAAAATCATAAGAATGATTTCTTGGTTAATTAAAAGACAAAGAATTTTGGAGTTGACCCCACCTAAGAGGAGGTAAGACTGAAGCCATGCTTAATTCCATTTAGTTACAAAGTGTTACAAAGATAAATTGACTTAGTCTGAGTCCTGTATGTATTGTGAAGTTACTTCATACACAACAAGAGCAGATTCTCAATGAAGATCCTAGTTAGTACTCAACTAAGTTAAAATAGCTTTATTTATGGATGAATAGGTCCAGAACTAATAGGTCCAGAAATGACCTATTTCCTTGTTTTTGTTTTCTTAGGGTTTTCTGAAAGACATAGACATTTTGAAAGAGAACACTGAGAAATTATCCAGAATAATCTAATCTCCCTTATTTTGCAAACGGAGGCTCAAGACCTAATTCAGTAACTCTCTTACACACCTTGTTCCTGGAGTATGGGCTAGAACCCAGCCCTGTCCAGAGATCTTGTGAGGACATGTGTGTGCGTACCTACACAAATACTCTTACACAAATACTTTTATACATGTTTTATCTATAATTATCAAATGTAGTGGTCTTATATATGAATATAATATCTCTATTAAACATATCTATGCTTACATATATTTTATCTGCTTCTAAATATTCACCAACTTACCTGTTTTCTGAAAGTTGAATTGACTTATATGTTTAATTTTTTCATAAGAAGCCTCTTTGGCAGAAACTTCTAAGCCATCTGCAAATCTAGACTGAAATAATATACTCTTACAATTAATATACATCACATGTATATTTTATATATATATGCTATAGCATATGCATATGTATGTATACATCTACACATCAGTGCACTCACAGTAATGAGCCAGCTATCAAGAAGAGTGATAAAAATGCCTGATGATAACCAACAACTCTCTACATCCAGGTATTTAAATTCTTTAATTTAATTCACACAGGTATTTTTAGAATCTGTTTTCTGCCAATTTACACCCTGGCAGCCCTGTGGAGCTCCACCAGCTCTTATGTGTCCTTGGCTTACTTTGGTTCACTCTGCCGGCACTGACGTTAGGTCGCCCGTGGGTGCCATCTTACCCAGAGGAAAAGCCGCACCTTGGATTCACTGGACATTAGGGCTCTGGTGTGACTGTGGAATGAATAAGTGCCACCCCGTGTGTTCTTTTCATCTTGTTAAGACTGAACACAGCAATGCACAGTACACTGTGAAGACAAAGACAAACGTAGCAGAATCAACTGGAAAAAGTCCGGAAATGCTCCCTCTGTCATGCGATGGAAAGGCAGCATAGCTCAGAATACATTAATTTTCAGAGCAAAGGGTAAGAAAAGTACAGCCTTTGGGGCTGAAAATTGTAGGCTTTGATACTTGCCCCAATTAATCCACGCTCTCTCCAAAAATCTAGCTCACACTCTCAAGCCACCCAGAGAGACAAAGATCTAGAAAAGAGTATTCAGATAGGTAGAGAAGGCTATTGGCAGAGATGGTGAGAAGTTGACTCCCCTTTGCTGAGGAGGAGGGTGCGGAGGGTAATGTGTAAGTGGGGTACTGAAGTTCTTTAGTAACAGTGTTCTTTGCTATGGCAGAATTAGGAACAATAATAAAGGATAGTTGTATTTTAATATTAACTTTAAATATGCTGAACTGAAAAAAAATTCCTCTGGGGGATTCATAAAGATTAATGCTTCATAATTAAAGGAGATACATTTTTGGTTGTTTTAGGGACTGTTGCTGCCTCTCAATATCCATGTTCACCTTCTGCTTTAGTTGTAATATCCCATTGTTATTTCTGTACATCGTCACCTGTAACATAGACCGCCTCCCTGCTCTTCGTGGCCCTGTGACTGATGCCTGGCGGGGGGCTGTCTGCGGTGTGGTTAGGTGGCACTTCCAAGACATTGTAGTAGCATGCGGCACGTTCTTCCTGCGCTTCCAACCTCTCCCTTTGTGAAACAGCACACCACCGCCCAGTGTCTAGCAGTTATCAAAGATTATAGAGATGCAGAAATTTAGAAGCCGGGGTTCCTGCCAACCACATGAAACTACCAGGATTATACTGCCTTTCTAGAAATTCATCTTCACCTTTCTTGTGGGAGGAGCTTTTTTTTTTCCCCTTTGCAGGCACACCTACCTTAATTAGGTGTTTTTATTGATATCTCAAAGGATGCAACACCACTTACTCAGATAATAGAAATTCTTTAACAACTTCATAGAAGCATAATATAGTGTGATAATTTATATTTTTATGGGACTTCAGAATTTTATAGTTAGGATGTATCTCCTGTCTTCAAACTCCAAATTCAGTCACTATGGAGAATTGGCAAGTACATAAATTTATGAAAATGCAATAAAATTGTACAGATTCTGTTTTCCTGGCAAAAGTGTGCCTCAGAAGGGAATTCAGACCCGAGTAGTTGCTTCTCTGTAGCGTCAAGTGGATTCACTCCAGCAGATAAACCCCAGTACCACTACTAAGAATTTTTTTTTTTGAATGTGCTAAAAATA
The DNA here is from genome assembly GCF_022355385.1 of Mustela nigripes. Classification (NCBI taxonomy): domain Eukaryota; kingdom Metazoa; phylum Chordata; class Mammalia; order Carnivora; family Mustelidae; genus Mustela; species Mustela nigripes. The sequence continues at coordinate 83,303,078 of NC_081564.1, read as the reverse complement.
CCCAGTTCCCATGCTGTTGATAATACCATTTAATGGTCTGCATAGTTCCAAATCCATAGGTAGAGGGAATTTCCAGTCCCTGTAGATGCAGATCAGATTTCTCAGATCATCATATAGAACAAAATACTCTTTATTTGCATAAATGGGATTAGCAAAACAGATGCTGAGTCTTGTCACAAAACTCCAGGCAGATTCAATAGCTTTGATACTAATGGGATTGTTAGAGTGTTTTATGTGGTTGTCTGAGGTGCAATTTTACTTCTTTCTGTTAGAGATTTTGCGTGAGGTTTGTTAGGATTCAATGTGAAAGATAAAAGGGCATTTTGGATTTGATTAGTGCTAAATCTTACAGTACATTCACCATCATCATTAAGGATGCTTTTAGTAACCAAGCAGAAGATTTCCATCTTTGCTGGTTCTATAAAGGGTATCAATACTGTGGGTACATATTTACATTTGAATTGATACTGGAATGCAGACCCTATCACCACTCACATATTACTTTTACTGAAAACTCTTGTTATCTCCTTTCAATTACCATGGTTCTTGTGCTATTAGGAAACTAGTACAGTGAATTAATCATTTTAATAAAATGTGAGTTTCTTAAAAGGTACTTATTAAGTGGAAAATCATGGCTTATCAGCAAAATATTAGGCTCTCCTCTTGACATTAATTTCAAAGTTGACTTAAAGATGGTTGAATACTTTCATGTTCTTATGTGTTAGTTTCATTATAATTTATAGTCTAAAATTAGATTAATTTTTTATCCCTCTCTAATAGCAATTCAAAGGGTGTGAAACTACTTAAAAACATACAATCTCCTGTATCTTTATTTTATTGGACAATTATGTTTATTAGTTATATTAAAGGTTTCCAGAAAAACCAGTGATAGGTTAATAGGCATGAAATTTGTTCTGTGGCTCTTGAAAACAATGTTAATTTTCCCATTTTTGTCAAGTAAAAAATCTCAATTCCTTAACACTCAAAGATTTATTTCTGGTCATTCCAGTGATGACTAATGCATATCCACATTTAGGGAAAAAATAGTTGTTATATAAAATTAAACACTGATTTTCCAAATCAGTGAGGCAAAATATTTGAAGAGAATAAAAAAAAAATCCACTGATTGTATATCCAACTAAATTTATCTGGTTCTTCACTTTCTTAAACAATTTTACTGAGATCTAATTTACATACTACAAATTCTCCCACTTGAAGAAAAACAAGTGAGTGTATAGAAAACAAGTGTATAACAATGCAACCATTTCTACAAATTTGGCTTTATCTATAAACCTAAAAAATAGAAGTAATAAGCCACTAAAGGAACAGATGGTAGAAATCCTTGTTAAAGTATAGTCCTGGAGAGATGAGAAATAATTCTTATTTGATAAATCAAGTATCTAAATAATCAGAAGTTTTACTTCAGTTAAATGTTTTTATTATAAAAATTTAGTGACCAAATCTCATTTAAAGATTAAAATTTAAAAATTGACGTTCAAATGGTGGACTTCTGGTTTCCAGTTCCTCATGTAATGAACTTGGAGGCTGCCGCTCCATTCTAACAAGTGAAAATCTGGAAAGTCTGAGAAATCAACTCTTGGAATCTGAGAGATTCCAGAGAAAAGAAGACACAGGTCACACCAATGCCCCCAAGACCAAAGAAACAGGTAAATACAGGGGGTCCAAGCAGAATGTGGAAAGCTCCATGGTAATGAGTGCTGGGTAGGAAAATCTGAACTGAATTGATGAACTACTGGAAGGTCTGTGTAGACAGGCAGCTGTGAGTCACAGCTCCAGAGAGACCCAATCACAGGAGGGGATTTACCTTGGGGACCTTGACCAAATGCCCTCAATAAATATGGAGGAAGAACCCCTTGGGCTTCTGGCAGGTAAAGATAAAGAACAACTTGAATGGAGAGCTGCTGGTTCTTCCTAGCAAGGCTTGCTTTCAGGGCAAAGTAACTCACCAGAGCCTAACTGAACTTGGGAAGGAAAATGCCCAACACCAGCCCACCCTAGCCATCCTGTGCCAGCTAGATAGGGAGAAAAAAATGGAGACACACTTATGATGTTCCCAGTCTAGGACATGTAGGCTCACTAAAAGCCTGAGACCTAATCACGGGATTAGAGAACACTCCCCTTCCCTCACATCGCCTTATCATGTCACTAAAGTCCTATGTGCATCAGTGCCTTTTACCCAGTACATCATGTCCATCTATCAAGAAAAAATTAAGACCTACTAAAAGACAAGAAATACTGTTTGAAGAGACTCTCAGAGCCAGATGTGACAGGGGTGTTGGAATTACCAGACTGCAAATTTTAAATAACTGTGATTACTATAGAGCATTCTCTAACGGATAAAGTAGCAAGTGTGCATGATAACTACTGAGAGCAGGGAGATGGGAATCCTGTGAAAGAACCAAAAAGAAACTCCAGAGATTAAAAAAAAAAAAAAAAAAGTAACAGAAATGAAGAGTGCCTCTCGCTTTATAAATAGACTAGGTATAGCTGAAGAAAGGCTCTCTGTGCTAGAGACTGTATCAGAAGACTCCTCAAAAAGCAAAGAGAACAAAAACCCAGAACTGAACAACTACAGAACAACTACAAAAAGGTAGAACATCCAAGTCATGGGAACACTTCAAGGAGAAGAGAGAAAGGAACAGAAGAAACATGAAACAGTGATGAGACTTTCTCCAAATGGATGTCAGGCACAAATCCACCAATCCAGGAAGCTTGGAACAGTAAGCAGGGTAAATGTCAACAAAACAGAACCCCCAAAACCCTGCACATAACTTATAAAACAACATGAACTCAAACAGACAAAAAGAAGAATATACAAATTTTTCTGTGTATTTAATCATATTCCTATTTTATGCAAATTAATTTTATATACAAGTTTTAAAAATCTGAACATACAAAACATGGGATGATTTCATTGTGAAAGTACTTTTATCACATTATAATTTGAGGTGAACAACTATCTTTATTGAGCAGTAACTTTTCTGGTTTCAGTAGGACTCCATGGGTGTTGATAAATTAAATGGTATTCATGCACTTTTAATTGATTATACTTGAGAGGGTTTTGTGCACCTGGAGAAATTCTAGGCAACATTTACATGGTGTGAATCTTCAAGAATATAAATTGACAAGCAGCTGCCTCCAAATAGTGGTTATTAAACAAGCTGATCCACAGAATTCTAACACCTCCACTTCTGCTTGTCATTTATTCTCTTTATAATAAGGTAGATAGAAATAAATTAACACTCCATTCTTCTAGATTTGAATTTATAGACTCTGTCCATGTGTATCATATATTATTTAGATAGTTCTATTTTAACATCCTGCATAAAACATGAACTGAATAAACACATAAGAAATTTAAATAGGATGTTATGAATAGCCTCTTCCTTAATTGCACATGGACATTTTTTGCTATGGGTGTTAATTCTTAAACATAATGAATGTATCTCTTTATTTGAAGATGATTCATAAATGGAATCAGAAGACATTTATCTGCCATCTTGGCTAAATTGGACAGGGAAATAGCAAAGAGAGAAGTGGAGGTGATTATAAGGAGAACAAAACAAATTGCTTTGAAAGAGGTTGAGCAGCAGAGAAAAATCCCAAGATGCAAGATGAGGTGTAATGGGAAAAACAGACATCAGACAGTTGACCTTGATCATATAACATGGAGAAAGGGCGTCAAAGCTGGAGGAAAGATACTCGAAGTCAGCAGCATGGGGGTTGGGCCCTTGTCTGAACGCAATGTTGTAGTACAGAAGACTGTCAGTTCCTTAGAATAGAACGATAGAATAATTTCAAAGTCAAGGTGGAGAACGAATTCCAAAGAAATGGTCTTTGCTGGCTGAATCTAACCAACCAAGTTTCTGTGACCAAAATGTTTATACTTTCATCATTCATCATGTAGATGATGAGTAGAGTTTCTTATATAGTGAATAACTGCAGTAGAGTTTCTTATATAGTGAATAACTGCATGAAGATAAAAATAAATATCAAACCTTCAAAATCTGAATTTATAGATTTCTGTTAGTGCGTCTCCTACATTGTTAAGATGCCCCTGTGTTCAAACATGAGGTGAATAAATCCATAAGAAAAGCTTGTGTGGAGACTGTGGTTCTTAAGGTTTCATTTTTCTCTTGGCGAGTGTAGACAGAGCAACGTATGCAAGTTCTCTTGTTTGCTAACAGAGATCATTTCTACTTTGTGGTTTATGGGGCTGACATCATTTATAGTCTTCAAGCATTTTAGTACTCAACTAGATAGGTATATAAGTGAGGAAAATGCAGGTATATTGCTTGATGATGATTATCGGGTATTCTTATCCACCATGCAGTGGAAGGATAGGATAGAGTTCAAATTCAGAAATGATCTGTTATGAAGCCCTGAAAGGAACAGATGGCAGGTACCGTGTGAATTCATACTGATGTGTCTGAAGGTTGACAATGACTGCTCAGTTGCAGGTTTTGAAGTAAACAATAATCTAATTACCAAAAATGCCTGCCCGTTACAATAGGAGGATAATGTGCAAGGGGACAGAGCAACGTCATTTTCAGTAACAGCTGCAGGCACTAATCAAACCAAACAGTGATAATTAAAATTGGGAAGGAGTAGAGCAGTGACAAAAAAAGGACATGATTTCATAGGATGGCGAACACTGAAAAATGGACTCCGCATTGTGAGTGGGGAGCTGAAGACCATATACTACAGGAGTGTGGAGATAAAACCCTACCTCCAAGGAAAGGGATTACCAGTAGAAATTCTTTCAAAGAAAAAATACACTTATTTCAGAAGAAATTTCGAAGATGAAAACAAAACTCAAACTAGTTAAGGCTAGAATTCTATAAGCATTAAATGATGTCCGCAGAAGGCTTTTTATAAAAGTATTAAGAGGAGAGAGACTTCAGAAGAAGAATCACACGAAGTCTGAAGCCTTCAGTCAGCTTTGGTGCAATTCGCAGTTCTCAGAGTCTCTGACACTGTGCTCTCAGTGCATAGTGCGTAGTTTATAGATTGATGCTGGTCCTTTAACAAGATGCTGGTCCTTTAACAAGATAAGGAATTTGCACCAGAATATAGAACAACTGCTGTTGAAACAATATAGTGTTGACTTCAGATACACAGATATGTGTGTATAAATAGGTATATATATATACACACACACACATATACATGTAAAATCTCAAGATTTATTGAAATGAGTGTGTTGATTTACATTTTAGAAGATTTATATCTTGCTGCCGACAAATTTCAAGCAGTTACCTTAGTACCTCTAGAATTCATTTTACTTTGTAATTACAGTAATAAGTAACACTAACGTGTAATGCTCACACTAAAACATAGTCTTTATTTTTAAATAGGCCCATTAATATTTCAGATATTACAGCTTTTTTTTTCACATAGAGGAGGGGCCCTGCTCTATGTTGTAAACAAACAAGATCGGTAGTTAGAGATAACATTAATTACGTGTGTGTATGTGCTCTATGTAATCAGAGTGAAGAGACAAAACCACACCAGTATCCAGTATAGTATCTGAACAGGGAATAAGCAATTCTGAACTTTTATGCAAAATAAAAATAAAAATAAAGAGCCTTTTAGACAGTTGAAGAGAAAATTGTTATACTGCATGATTTTATTTTATAAGAAATTCACCCTAAAGTGTCATAATTACTTGTGTTTCTGCTACTTTTAACCCAAAGGTAAGTATCATTGTAAAATAGTCAATTTCTCAGAGAAAGCCAAGGTGACACCATTTTCAGTACTGCTTCCAGGGTAAACTTGGTAGCTTTTTGGTTTATACTGTTTCTGTATGTAACACATCATCTTTTATATGTCATACATTGAGCTTCTACTTAGGATACATTGAGCTTTACATATAAGGCGTGGTATCTCCCAACCTTGTAGTAATTTCTCCATGCACACTTTGCTTCATTTGGAAAATCTTAGTAAGCAAAGTAAGTGACAGTGCACCAGGCATATCATTCTAGATCCAATAATGACATTCATTATATGAACTCAACTCCCCATCTATTCAGAAACACAGCATGACATTCTAAATCAGTCCTAATACTTTTTCACAATCCCCTATCTTATACTAGAGCAGATAATTTGTTCTTAACCAGATATATACCTCCTATGCATGTATTACAATAAATCCATAGATTTAAGCTATAAAAATGAATTTTCTATGTCAAGATTTTTTTTGACAGAAATATGCATCATATTTAATTGATCCTTTTAAGTCAGAGATTACCACATAAAACTTATGCATACCAAATGAAGTAGAAAACTATCATTTTAATTATACAGCCATTAATTATCAGCACATATATAAAATACCTAGTCCTTAACAAAGATATGTCTAGAATTAGATCACTAAGCTTTCTTTGAAAATTACTGAATTAGTATGCAAATACACAACTCTTTCTCATGGTCTCATCTAAACCACAAATAAGAATTGTGCCCAAAGCGTCTTCAGAAAAATAGAAACACCTAGGATACCTTCCTTGATCTGGTCCCCTTGCCCAAGTCTTACTCTTTGGTCAAGCCCCAGGTAAATTACTATTGAGCCTTGCCTGAAATATCAGTTGTTGACAATTTACATGATCTTGTAACTTTTTAGAACTTTCTAAAGTATTCTACTCTTTTTTTCCCCAGCAGTCTAAATCATAAGTACTTTAAAGCTAGGGATAATGCTCTGGTTACATTGTCCCCCAAGGACCTGTGGCCTATTTAGTGTATGTTTGGTAACAGTTTCTGAGCAAAGTCTTCAGCAACCAAGTGGCAAACTCGGGACCGAAAGACCTTTTGATTTCCATACTGATGTTGAGCTACATTATGTGATCAGAGATACTATGCATGGTAGTATATACCATGATACCATACTATACATGATACCACGTATCACAGATACATGGTAGACAATCTTTTTTTTTTTTTTTTTCATCCACACACAGTGATCTCTAGGTAGCCCCTGTAAGTGCGTTGTAGAGAGAACCGGTTGTGTGTCCCTTCTTGCTGTTATGTGACATGCATTTGAAGAACAGCAATAGGAAAAGCCGATAAACAGAAGTAATTATCTCTGTGTAATCATGGCAGAGAGCTTCTGTGTTAAGTAATGAACTCAGAGCATTTAAACAATTCCCAGAATATTCTCAGACCATAGAGATTCTCTTAAAGCATCCTTCTGTAGAAAATCTATTATCTTTTCTAAACACCACAGAACATAGAAGAATATTTTAAGCTGTTTTGATACATTAGGTGCTATGTAAGCAAGACCAAAGCAATGTAATTTTATTTTATTTTTTTAAATATACTGAAGCAAATATACTTATGTTAGATATTGGAAATCTAAATGGATGAACAAACCCCAAAATATTTACTTGTACCTGGGATAGTGTGGATAACCCATTTACAAAGTTCCCATGTGCAAAAAGGTCCAAAGCTCCATGTCCTGTCGTAGCAATGGCAGTAACTGAACCATTACCTGGCATCTCTCAGGCCTGCTGTTATGTTTGCAAACTTGGAAAAGACCCTGTAAACCTTTGGTCTCTTTTTCATTAAAATATTTGATCTCTTTTTCATTAAAATCTTTGGTCTCTTTTTCATTAAAACAGTTTTGGGATCAGAAAACAGTAGTGCTCTCCAGTTGCAGTTATGTAGCTCTAGTCTATGCACTATTTAAAGTGACACAAATCCATCATTTTAAGGACTTAATTTCTAAAACTAGGCTCCATGCCCAGTGTGGAGCCCAAAGTAGGGCTTGAACTCACGTCCCTGAGATCAGGACCTGAGTGGAGATGGAGTCAGACACTTAACCGGCTGAGCTACTCAGGCACTCCCCCATCACTTTACAGTGTGATCGTCTCAAAATAATTTAAAATAATAATTAAAAAAAACTCTGATGCCTTGCCTCTATTCTGAGAAGACATCTGTTGTCATGCCTGCATATATAGTCCATAAAATGGACTGTATCTCATCCCCAAATACTCTCCCCTCTGCTCTTTGGCCCTTTCAGCTACATGCTGGCCAGATTCATAGATAGTACAAGTTGACATTTTAATATAAAGTCATTATTTGTCCCTTTTTGGCATAAAACATGCTCTATTCCTATATCCCTTTATATATTTATTTATAAATATAAAACCTATTAATTTACATGCCTGTATGCACACAGTGCAGTTGTGAAATGGGTGAGTTAATTCCATTGCAGACTCTCCCTCATTGTGCTCTCCTCACTCGCTCCTAATCCAATGGCAACAGAGTTCAAGGCATTTCTAGACCTAAATATTTTCTGAGTCCAATTCCCAAGCTGACTTTATCTCACATAGAGTCCTGCCTGTGACTATCTTGTAAGCGGAATCCCTACTTAAAGTTCCCCTACCTTGATTGAGTCCTCATTATGCTAAACTTTCCATTCCTAGACCTGGTATAATCTAGACCACATATATTTTTCCACATTTCTGGGGTAAAATGAAAGCTAAAATGAAAAAAAAAAGTGCAAGTGCCTCAGTGTTTAAGTGACCTAAAATATAAGTTAATAAAGTAAGTTTGGTATGATTCCAAATTTGTCAGGTTAAAGTTTTTTTTAAATCATTTGAATCAGAATTTATTGGAAAGCGCAAACACAACGAATACTGTTACACTGAAAAGAAATAAAAAATTAAAAAGAATTTATTGGAAGTAGCAAATATAAATAACTGTATACATACATACATGTGTGTGTGTGTGTGTGTGTGTATGTGTGTGTTTGGTTTCTTCATTTAACCAGCTAAATTAGTTATAACAAGAAAGACTTCTAGTCATGCTAAAATTATTGTGTTTTCTTTCTGTAATCTTTATCTTGTACTTCTTTTTTTTTTTTTTTTTAAGATTTTATTTATTTATTTGACAGAGAGAAATCACAAGTAGATGGAGAGGCAGGCAGAGAGAGAGAGAGGGAAGCAGGCTCCCTGCTGAGCAGAGAGCCCGATGCGGGACTCGATCCCAGGAACATGAGATCATGACCTGAGCCGAAGGCAGCGGCTTAACCCACTGAGCCACCCAGGCGCCCCAAAGGCAACCATCTCCCCGTCGGGGAATTGAACCCCGGTCTCCCGCGTGACAGGCGGGGATACTAACCACTATACTAACGAGGAGCCTTTATCTTGTACTTCTGGGATCAAAGCCTCAAGACTAGATAACTTTTTACAATGAAGTCATATCAATTATACGAGGATAAATTGTCCTTATTTAAGCCATAATAGAGCCATGTGGGAAAATGTTGATTTTAGGAGAATAATGTATATTTAAAATCAGAGGCTCATATGTGTATTTAATGGAAATTGCAATGTAAGTTTGGGGTTGGAAGTTGGTCAGGAATGCATATAATCTGGAAACTATGAAGAGCTAGGGAAAAGTGTTTATCATAGGAAGATGATAAAATGTGGAGATGATGGAACTATTATAGTACTCCTCCATTCCTTTATACATGTGTGCATCTAATATATATTTACATATAATATATATTTATACATATTTATATAATTTTATATTTATTTCATTTTATTTATGTTAATAAATTATTTACTAATAAATACATTTATTTATTTTAGAGAGAGAATACAAGCGGGGTGAAGGGGAGAGAGGGAATCCTCCAGTAGACTCCCTGCTGAGTGCGGAGCCCAGCATGAGGCTCTGTCCCAGGACCTTGCGATCATGACCTGAGCCAAAATCAAATGTTGCTGCTTAACTGACTGTGCCACTCAGGCGCCCTATATATACATAGTTTTATTCCTAAAAGAATACAAGGTGAATTCATAAAGATCATATCTAGATATAAAAATCAGATTATCTTACATTCAGCATCTTTTGTTTGCCAAAAACGTTGTATTCAATGTTAAGATAATATTGTTTGAGCTTTAATTATAATTTGAGCAATGTGATTTCACATGAATTTAAATATTGCAACACATGTTGCAACACAACAATAAACTTTAAAGGATCAAATATAAGAAAAAATAAGGAAATGCTTTTTAAAAACCTTTTAATATCACAATTATTAATGTGTACATATTTTTAAAAATTTATTTTATTTATTTGACAGAGATCACAAGTAGGCAGAGAGGCAGGCAGAGAGAGAGAGAGAGAGAGAGAGAGAAGAGGAAGCAGGCTCCCTGCTGAGCAGAGAGCCTATGCGGAGCTTGATTCCAGGACCCTGGGATCATGACCTTAGCTGAAGGCAGAGGCTTTAACCCACTAAGCCACCCAGGTGTCCCACGTGTACTTATCTTAAAAGAAATATATATTAAAAAAAATATGGGTGGGTGGCTCAGTTGGTTAAGCGACTGCCTTTGGAGTCCTGCATTGGGCTCCCAGCTCCCAGCTCCCAGATTCCATGGGGAATCTGCTTCTCCCTCTGACCTCCCTTCTCATGCTCTCTCTCACTCTCTCTTTCTCTCTCAAATAAATAAAATCTTAAAAAAAAAAAAAAAAAAAAAGAAATACAAACCTAAGGACAGTAACCCGTAAGTCACTGATTACATCTTCTGCAAGATGTTACATTTCACGAACTCCTGCTGTTACAGGCTTCTGCTCCTTATTTGATTTATTTTGATCCTATTTACAGAAGATGTAAGACATTTAAAAACAAAGGATAAAATCAAATTTCTTAATATCCATTTGTTGATTCAGCTGATGTCTAAGGGTACGGTGATTCTTACAATATGATTTTGTTTAATTAAATCTGTGTGGAGGAAAATTCTCTATAGCCAAGCAGTTTGTTCAGACTTGGGCGTGGGGCGGGGGGGGGGGGCATGTGTAGAAACAGGAAGACTCTGTTTAGCTTTGCACACATCTGTGTGTCACCCCAAACACCCAACTTCAGGCCCACGGTTGTAATTACATCATAACCAAATGTAATTGCTTGGCGATAACCAACTGAGACACCCACCCATATTTTTTTAATATATATTTCTTTTAAGATAAGTACATGTGGGACACCTGGGTGGCTCAGTGGGTTAAAGCCTCTGCAGATTTCTATCACTTTTTACTGAAATTTAAGTTTATGTATCTTCTTCCTTCACTGGTATATAAGTTGCAACAGTTTCTACATTTGTGACAATTTATTCACAATTCATTTCCTAGTGTCTAGAAAAATGCTTGGCTTACCATTGTCTCAAAATTAAAGAAGGATGAATGAACGGGATGTTTTATGACTTACTGATAATCCAGCTGTGAGTGTCCAGTGGCTTCTTTTAGTAGACTCTGTCTGATGCTTCTATCCAAACCACAATCTCAGGTTGATTTTAAAATGTTGACTGAGACCTCAAAACATGACTTTAGTTTACTTATTCAATTGTTAATTTGTATCTCTTGGAAAAACAGTGTAGATATCGTGTATTTTTGAATATATGTGCATTATGGTAAGAGTTGCTATTGAGTTAGACGTCTACTGCTTATTTCTTTAGTGGCATCAGTTCATCCATTTTAATCTTTCAGTTGGAATGAATGACTATTAAAATTGACATTTCACAGTGTCAGCTTTGCCTTTGTTTTTATCATTACTTACTCCATTTGAAAGAATAGGTAATAGAGACTCGAGAAATTACGAAAAGATATAGAAAAAGCACTGACAACAATTTGATTTAAATATTAGGAAATAAAAATAAGGACTAGAGAAAAGTTGTACAAGTTTTACTGCATATATGAAAAAATTGGATTTCCTGCTCATTTCCAGCTCCATATATTTTAAACAACATGTTTCGTAGCCAAATTTTGATTCTAAGCCAAGCAAATGCAGTAGTGGAAAGGTCATTCTGCAGAAATAATAGTATTTTAACTTCCTCATCTCCGGGTGAGTTAATGCCATGTTGCAGATGCCTTCCCCATTTAGATAAGAGAAGATAAAGGAAATTGTATTGCAATTTTAATATTTCCTTTGTCACTGTGAATAAAATCCATTAATGCTAAGGCTTTTACAAAGCCGTCCTGTGTGAACAGAAAATACAACCAGGTTATTAACCAAATGTAATTGCTTGGCGATAACAGACTCTTTGAGTCTCTATTTGAAGCATATTTAACTTCAAAAAGGCTATCAATTAGGACACTACATTTAAAGCAAGCAGAAAAATTATGTATGGACACTTCTAACAAAAGGGTGACATTTTCATAAAATAGTACATATCATTTTAGAATACCAAATTCATTCTTTACTATTGTTTAAATCGAAAGAACTTAATACATATTTTTGGTCACCTGCTGCTGAAAGACATGAAGTAAATGGACATGCCCAAGCCCCACACAGTGTCTGGAATACACATCCAGGTCATGTTACCCTGAATCCTGGTGAGTCTGTCCACACAGTTCAGATGAGGACTACAAAATGCAGCGTGCACCTGTCTGGGTGTATTCCTAAGTAGCCCTAGCCTAGGTTAACTAGAACATCAGAAGGTGAAAATATGGTTCATTGTCTTTATAACTTTGATACCTAATTTTGAAATCCTAAGTCTGGAGCATTTTGTGTTCAGTGGGGTCATTTGTATTTCCTGACTTTGATAGAAACCTGAGCCCAAACCCTAGCTCTACAGAAAGACAATAAGATAATCATTTTGAGGGATGCCTCTGGAACAGGCATTCTTCAAAACACACAATAAATATCATACCCTGAATTTGGACAATCATTTCAGTGTTTGTTTAGGGAAGAAGTTCCCATAAGCTCATGAGCTCTACTAAGCATGGTTTTTACTCTGTGCTTTTTTTCCCCCATGAAGAGGGAATTAATCTAATAAGTCCAACGGGCAACCCTCTATTCAGTAGAGACACTACACTTCCAGAGATCTGTTTGAGATTGTGACTTCTCTTCTGCCTGTGCCCACCTCCTCCAATCACTGTTGCTTTCTTATAGGCCAGGCATCATGCTTCTCAGGTCCTTGTCCTCATGTGTCTTGGCATTTCCCCGTCTCTTTCCCCCTTACAATTAGATTAGTAAATTTATTCTTGAACTGTTTCTATGTGATAGACACATAAGTAATTGTTCTTTCCATGCCAACCCCCCTCCAAAAAAGGGATGATGTTCCTTGCTTCATCACCTACACTTTTACTATCCATGAGCCAGATCATAAAAACCAAATCCAGAAATCCTGATCTTTGGCAGGGTTAACAAAAGTGCCATAATTTCTTTATTATTATTATTATTATTTATTTTTTCAGTGTTCCAAGATTCATTTCATGTTCATTTCCAAGATTTCATTTCATGTTTATGCACCACACTCAGAGCTCCATGCAATACGTGCCCTCTGTAATACCCACCACCAGGCTCACCCATCCCCCTACCCTTCTTCCCTCCTAAACCCTGTTTCTCAGAATCCACAGTCTCTCATGCTTTTTCTCTCCCTCCAATTTATCCCAATTCACGTTTCCTTTCCTTCTCCTGATGTCCTCCATGTTATTCCTTATGCTCCATAAATAAGTGAAATCATTGATAATTGACTCTGCTTGACTTATTTCACTCACCATAATCTCCGGTTTTGTCCATGTTGATAGAAAAGTTAGGTATTCATCCTTTCTGATGGCTGAGTAATATTCCATTGTATATATGGACCATATCTTCTTTATCCATTCATCTGTTGAAGGGCATCTTGGCTCTTGCCATAGTCTGGCAATTGTGGACACTGATGCTATGAACATTGAAGTAAATATGGCCTTTCTTTTCACTACATCTGTATCTTTGAGGTAAATACACAGCAGTGCAATTGCAGGGTCATAGGGAAGCTCTATTGCTAATTTCTTAAGGAATCTCCACACTGTTTTCCAAAGTGGCTACACCAACTTGCATTCCCACCAATAGTGTAAGAGGGTTCTCCTTTCTCCACATCCTCTCCAACACTTGTTGTTTGCTATCCTGTTAATCTTTGCCATTCTAAGTGGTATAAGGTGGTATCTCAGTGTGGTTTTGATTTGAATTTCCCTGATGGCTAATGATGATGAACATTTTTTCATGTGCTTGTTAGCCATTTGTATGTCTTCTTTGGAGAAGTGTATGTTCATGTCTTCTGCTCATTTTTTGATATGATATCTGTTTTGTGTGTGTTGTTTGAGGAGTTCTCTATAGATCTTGAATATCAGCCATTTGTCTTTAGTGTCATTTGCGAATATCTTCTCCCATTCTGTGGGTTGCCTCTTTGTTTTGTTGACTGTTTCCTTTGCTGTGCAGAAGTTCTTGATCTTGATGAAGTCCCAAAAGTTCATTTTCACTTTTGTTTCCTTTGCCTTTGAAAAGAAGTTCCTTGTCTTGAAAGAAGTTACTGTGGCCCATGTCAAAGAAGTTACTGCCTTTGTTCTCCTCTAGGATTTTGATGGATTCCTGTCTCACACTGAGGTCTTTCATCCATTTCAACTTTATCTTTGTGAATGGTATAACAGAATAGTCAAGTTTCCTTCTTCTATACATAGCTGTCCAATTTTCCCAGCACCATTTATTGAAGAAACTCTTTTTTCCATTGGATATTTTTTCCTGCTTTTTCAAAGATTATTTGACCATAGAGTTGAGGGTCCATGTCTGGACTCTGTTCCATTGGTCCATGTATCTGTTTTTGTGCCAGTATCATGCTGACTTAGTGATCATAGCTTTGTAATATAGCTTGAAATCAGGCAACATGATGCCCCCAGCTTGGTTTTTCTTTTTCAACATTTCCTTAGCAATTCAGGGTCTCTTCTGGTTCCATACAAATTTTAGGATTGTTTGTTCCAGCACTTTGAAAAATGCTGCTGGAATTTTGATCAGAATGGCATTGAAAGTATAGATTGCTCTAGGCAATATAGACATTTTAACAATTCTTATTCTTCTGATCCATGAGCATGGAATGTTCTTCCATCTTTTAGTGTCTTCTTCAATTTCTTTCATAAGTGTTCTGTAGTTCCTTGAGGACATTTCATTTACCTCTTTGGTTAAGCTTATTCCCAGGTATCTTACGGTTCTTGGTGCTATAGTAAATGGAATTGATTCTCTAATTTCCCTTTTTGTATTTTCATTGTTAGTTTATAAGAAAACAACTGATTTCTGTGCATTGATTTTGTATCCTGCCACATTACTGAATTGCTGTATGAGTTCTACTAGTTTGGGGGTGGGGTCCTTTGGGTTTTCAATATAAAGTATCATGTCATCTGTGAAGAGAGTTTGACATCTTCTTTGCCAATTTGAATATCTTTTATTTCTTTTTGTTGTCTGATTGCTGTTGCTAGGACTTCTAGTACTACGTTGAACAGCAGTGGCAAGAGTAGGTATCCTTGTCATGTTCCCAATCTCAAAGGGAAGGCTGGCAGCTTTTCCCCATTGAGAATTATATTCGCTGTGGGTTTTTCATAGATAGAGGGAACATTCCTCAACTTCATAAAATCTATCCTTATACTTTGAAGCACTTCAATCAGGAACAGATGCTGTATTTTGTCAAATGCTTTTTCTGCATCAGTTGGGAGGACCATGTGATTCTTCTCTCTTCTTATTGATTTGTTCTATCACATTGATTGATTTGTGAATGTCCAACCACCCTTGCATCTCAGGGGTAAATTCCACCTGGTTGTGTCAGATAATTTTATTTATTTATTTATTTATTTATTTATTTATTTATTTATTTTCAGCATAACAGTATTCATTATTTTTGCACCACACCCAGTGCTCCATGCAACCCGTGACCTCTATAATACCCAACACCTGGTACCCCACCTCCCACCCCCCGCCCCTTCAAAACCCTCAGATTGTTTTTCAGAGTCCATAGTCTCTCATGGTTCACCTCCCCTTCCAATAATCTTTTTAATGTACTTCTGGATTCTACTAGCTAGGATCTTGTTGAGAGTCTTTGCATCCGTATTCATCAGGGATATTGGCCTGAAATTCTCCTTTTTAATAAGGTCTTTGCCTGGTTTGGGGATCAAGGTAATCCTGGATCCATAGATAGTCTGAAAGTTTTCCTTCTGTTTATATTTTTTGAAACAGCTTCAGGAGAATTGGTATTATTTCTTCTTTGACTGTTTGGTAGAGTTCCCCAGGGAATCTTTCAGGTCCTGAACTCTTATTTTTTGGGAAGTTTTTGATTACTGCTTCAATTTCATTATTAGATATTGGTCTATTCAGGTTGTCAATTTCTTCCAGTTTCAGTCTTGGAAATTTATAGGTTTCCAGGAATGCATCCATTTCTTCTAGGTTACTTGCTGGCATATAACTGTTGATAAAAACTTATTATGGTGGTTTCTATTTCCTTGGTGTTAGTTGTGATCTCTCCCCTTTCACTGATAACTTTATTAATGTGGGTCCTCTCTCTTTTCTTTTGGATTAGTTTGGCCAGTGGCTTATTGATCCTATTAATTCTTTCAAAGAACAAGCTACTATTTTCATGATGTGTTGTACTGTATCTCTGGTTTTCTAACTCCTTGATCTCTGCTCTAATCTTAATTATTTCCCTTCTTGTTCATGGGGTTGGCTTCATTTGATGTTGATTTTCTAGTACTTTAAGGTATAAAGAGAGTTGTTGTATTGGGGAATTTAAAAATTTTTTGAGTGAGGCCTGGATGTATTTCCCTCTTAGGAATACCTTTGCCGAATCCCTTAGGTTTTGGAGCTATGTGTCCTCATTCTCATTGTTTTCCATGAATTGTTTGAGTTCTTCTTTGATTTTCTGGTTGATCCGAACATTCTTGAACAGGATGGTCTTTAGCTTCCAAGTGTTTGAATTCCTTCCAAATTTTTTCTTGTGGCTGAGTTCCAGTTTCAAAGCACTGTGGTCTGAGAGTCTCAAAGCACTGTGGTCTGAGCATATGCAGGGAATAATCTCAATCTCTTGGTATTGGTTGAGCCATTCTGGAGAAAGTTCCATGTGCACTTGAGAAGAATGAGTATTCTTTCTTTTAGGGTGGGATGGTCTGTATATATCTATGAGGTCCATCTGGTCCAATGTGTCATTCAAAGCACTTTTTCTTTGATGATTTTCTGCCTAAATGATCTGTATATTGCTGAGAGTGGTGTGTTAAGATCCCCTACAATTAATGTATTCATAACAATATGACTATTTTGATTAATAGTGGGCTTATGTAGTTGGCTGGTCCTGTGTTGGGGGCATAAATATTTACAATTGCTAGATCTTCTTGGTGGCTAGACCCTTTAAGAATGATAGCGTGTTCTTCTGTATCTCTGACTACAGTCATTAGGTTAAAATCTAATTTATCTGAGATGAGAATCACTACTCCAACTTTCTTTGGAGGCCCATTGGCATGAAAGATGGTTCTCCATCCCTTCACTTTCAGTCAGGATGTATCTTTAGTTTCAGAATTTGTCTCTTGTAGAAAGCATATGGATGGGTCTGGTCATTTTATCCAGTCTGCAACCCTGTGCCATTTTATGGGAGCGTTTAGGTCTTTCATGTTGAGTGATTATTGAAAGATAAGTTTTTATTGACATCTTGTTGCCTGTGAAGTCCTTATTTCTATAGATGCAGGAATTTCTCAATAAATATTTTAATACATGAAATTTGCATATATTCTTCTCAAACCATAAAAATTAGACAACTGCTTCTAACCATTAGTTTAGGATACATTTTAAAATATTTTATGTCATGTTTTCCTTTTGGAATCAGATTCAGATTAATATTTTCATTTTCTATGAGAGATAATGGGGGCTGCATTTTACAACTGAACAATATAGATTTAAATAAATAGGAATGGGGCTTCTGGTCATGTCTGGAGGTGAACCCATAAATCTAGTCCTGAAAAACTTCAGATCTAACAGGAGCTAGTTTGCAGCTCTCAGAACATGCTCATATTCTAGGACTGGGATGGACCAGAACTTAACCATTTCAGCCTGCTTATTTTTGGAGGAGGCACTTTACTTCTCTTCCCACAGGTCTCTGGTGGGATGTCCAACCCAAACTTAGAAGCAGAATAACCTACGACCTCTCCCATCTGCCTTCAATTTCCTATCCATCCAACTGCATGCCCTGCTGTTTCCCCAACACCACATTGAAACTATCTTTTATCCTTTTCGTTGTACCCTTTATATGCTCTTCCCATGTCTTTGCTGGTGGCCCCATCATTTTATTCATTCAAAAATTTTCAAGGCTTAGATGCACAGCCCACACTCACCTCCTCCCTCCATCCTTTCTGAAACCATCCATTCAACATGGATTATCCTGTCTCTGAATTCCTACAGACTCATTCCATATATTTGATACCCAGTAACCTCTGTGACGTGTCCTCTTGTTCTGTCTCAACTCAAAGTTCCTGCCTTGCGAAACATACACATCTATGTCTGCTCTCTTCAGTCAGGCTCCTCGAAGACCCCAAAGCAGTGTCTTAAATACAGCCTGATGCTCTTGGTAACAATTTTGAATTAGTAATTCCAGATAAAATATTCCAAGTCTTTTTGACAAGTGACCCTCATTATTTATGTCACACCCATGGGAGTTGGCACAATCTCTCATCTTTGACATGGACATGTCTGTTAATTATATGCTAAGATAATACAAGTCTTTGAATACTAACAATAATAGCTAACATTTATTTAAAAGGGACAAGAAGCCAAACTGTTACCTATTTTTAGGATAAGAAATATGAAGCTTAATAAGGTTTACATCATTTTTCTAAGTTATGCTTCAAGGATGAGTCAGTACTTATACCCAGGTCAGACTTTTCTCCAGAATGTTTGCTTCTCCTTAAAAAGATTTCAGGAAATAAATATGTTTATTAGTAGAACATAGGGTACCAAATTACTGCTAATACTCCAGTTCACTAAATTGGTCTAAAATCCCAGTTGCTTTTTACAATATTGGCTACTAGCAGCAACATGAACAATTACCATTAGCCCAGTTTTGTAGATGAGGAAACTGCATGATCACATAGTCAAAGGACAGGCACACTCCAGCTTCTCAGCTTGAGGTCTTTCCATGATTTGAGGTTGTCTGGCCCACAAATGTGATTCACTTCCTGTATCTCCAGTGCCTCTTCTCTACTTGGTTGGTGATTGCCTCCTCATCCCCACTGGACTAAGCAGACATCACTTTCATTATGTAGTTTTTCCAGACATTGTCACTACCAAAAATGTGTTTTCCTTATTTTTGTATTGTTGGCATATAGTAATTCTATGATAAGCTCTTTGGGTTAAAAATGATTCTGTAATTTCAGTGTTGTGTATTTTAAGTTCACACTTCTTTTTTCTCATTTTTATTTATTTTGTGGTGAAATCTTTCTTAGTCACAGCTTTCAAAATCAGATTAATGCTGTTATTTCCCTTTAAGCATTACCAACATTTTATTCAGGGATATTTCCCCTTAGTGAGAAACAGTAGAAATTGGCATCATACCAAGTAGGCTGATTCAGCAAGAATGCACCTGGCAAACAACTGATTTTGTTTTATACTTTCAGGTTTTCAGTTATGAGATGCTATAATGGGTCACAGTAACTGGGGACAGAATGCTCATGCAAATTAGAGTTGAATTCTTTATTGTCTTTGATCACCTTTTTTGATTCTTTTGTGCACACAGAAGCCTTACATATTTCTTGGCTCTGTATGTCATGTAAGTAAGACTTCTATTTTAATTATTTCCTTGTAGAAGTTTCTCCATTTATAGAAATAAAAACTGAACTTGCACCTATGAGTCCATGGTTTGCACAGATCCTTACAGGTAGCTGATTTAAAAATAGAAACACTGCTTCATAAAAGTAGGATTAAATTCAGTAAGAGACAATGAATGCTTTAAAATACATTTATATAGGCACTTTCTAAAAGTCAAAACCTTAGAAACCATTATCCATCATGACTACAGAAAATGTTTAAAATATTTTTCGAGCTCTTGGCTGAGCTATGAAAGCAGTCCATGTCCTCCAAATAATAATAGTAAACTAAAATGTATATGGTACCTTCACTGTCCTAGAAATTATGCTAAATTATGTATTTTTGTATGCATTACACTATCACAATAATTTGATGTACAGAGCTGATATCTGTGTTCTAGATATGGGAGCATCAGCTAAGACCAAATTCTCAAAGTCCCACATCTTGTAAGGAATAAACCAGGCGTGGGACTTCCAAATCAATTTTACTGTGTCCTCAGTTTGATGAGAAAATGTGGTACAGTTATGAGACAATTAGAAAAGTCTTTATTTCAAATTTTTACCTAGGTTTTGTGAGCTTAAAGACTGTGACTCTATGAGATTCATGTTTTGGGAATAAAACATTTATTATGGTCACATGTGATAGAAATAAAACACCATCTCTCAAATCCCCATTTTCTTTGCTGGGGAAAGAATCAATATGATTAAGCCTTGTTTAAGGATATCACTAAGAGGGACACCTGGGTGGCTTAGTCATTTGGTGTCTGCCTTTGGCGCAGGTCATGATCGCAGAGTCCTGGGATGGAGCCCTGAGCCCAGAATGGGTTTCCCTGCTCAGTGGAAAGCCCGCTTTTCTGTCTCCCACGCGCCCCCTGTTTGTTTCCTTCTCTCACTGTGTCTCTCTCTGTGTCAAATAATTAGATTAAAAAAAAAATTATCACTAAGAGCGTGTCACAGAACAGGATGCTTGATGAAATCCTAGTCTCAAGTACACAAAAAATTGTTAATAGTTTTCAACATTTCTAAACAGAGGTGAGAGTGAAATAGTGGCCTAAAATTTTAAAACTTTCAAAGTTACAGTATTTTCTTTTTAAGGTGTATTTGGGTGTTTATTCCTCATGTTGGTATCAAAAATAACAGATCACTGCCATGGGGAAGAGAAGATTTTTATCTGGCCAATGGAACAGACTATTGATATATATTTTACTACCATTCTACTGAGGAAAAAGCCTCAACTGGTCAAATTTTGAATAAGCAATCTAGTCTGTGGTTTACGTTCCTTAAAAACATTCCAGATTGTGCTGTAAATAATAAATTATTCATAATTTTTATCAGGAATAATCCTAAGCTCCTCTGGACAAAACACAATGATTCCCCAAATTCCTTCTGTAAGAAAACATACCGAATGTAAACTGAATGATTTAATATTTTTTTGCTAAGTTCTTTGAAAAACCCTTTTCAAATGTACCTTCCTTTGTCAAAGCCCTAAGCTTTTAAAGTGATCATATATAAAATTAAGAAATGTGAAATTTCAAAAATAGAATGATATGTGATATAAATTAATCTAAAACACCAAGGACCAACAAGGTAAGGGATACAGTAAAATGCATTTGTTAAAATTATTAATCATAAACATGAAGTACATACTGTTTCTATTGTAAGAGTTAAAATTTCAAGTCAGAAAAGCAGAATGCAATGTTAGTTTCAAGAAAATATATGAATTCTATATGCTTAAATATAAATGAAAATTTTATAGGTTTCAAAGGAAAATAAAATCATAGTTAAAAACACAAGTCTAGGGCGCCTGGGTGGCTCAGTGGTTTAAGCCGCTGCCTTCGGCTCAGGTCACGATCTCAGGGTCCTGGGATCAAGTCCCATATCGGGCTCTCTGCTCAGCAGGGAGCCTGCTTCCTTCTCTCTCTCTCTGCCTGCCTCTCTCTCCATCTACTTGTGATCTCTCTCTGTCAAATAAATAAATAAAATCTTTAAAAGAAAAAAATTAAAAAAAAACACAAGTCTAATTCTCATTGAGAGATCAGATCTATGGCAAGATATTTACCATAATTACAAAATATTCTGAATCGAAGTTGATTTTTTAATTCAATAATTACTATGTCACAGGACACCTCTCATGAAAATAAAAGTGGGCATCAGACTTCCCTCTGTCCTCCTTGAAATATGGCAGAATCTTTATGCCAGGGCCCAGATTTATGGTGTCACAAATGGATAGAAAATGGACAACAAGCTCTAGTAGACAGGGGTTTGCAAGTCAGTCCTATAATGTCCCACCCATTTGCAACTGGACAAGTCCCAGAACATGCATGACCTCAGTTTGTCTAGATCACATCAATAATGGCCCCAGCCCATGAAACCCACTGAATGCAGGACACTGTACCCCAACAGAATTAATAAATAAAGTATTTTCTATTTTATTTTAAAATATTTTTTAAAAATAAATATTTTTATTAAATATTTTTTTAAAATATTTTATTTATTTATATGAGAGAGAGAACAAACAGTGAGGAGGGACAGAAACAGAGGAAGAAACAGGATCCCCGGATCCCAGGACCTCAGGATCATGATTTGAACCAAAGGCACACACTTAACCGAGTGAGCCACCCAGGTGCCCCAAGGAAGGCTATTAAAAAAAAATCTATTTTTTAAAATAGATTGAAAATTTTTAAAATTTAGATTTAATATCTAAAATTTGAGATTTAAAAAAAATTAAAAATCATTTTTTAAGAAATCAAAAAAAAAATCTAATTTTTTTTTTTAAAAAAATCCTTAGTATAGAGAACAAACTGATGGTTACCAGAGGGGAGGTGGGTGGGGAGATGCGTTTAATAGGTGATGAGGATTAAGGAGTATGTTCCTTGTGATAAGCACTGGGTGATGTATGGAAATGTTGAGTACACCATACTCTAATACTACACTGTATGTTAACTAACTGGAATTTAAATAAAAACTTGGAAAAAAAAAACAAAATAAATACATGCATTTTATATAAATAAAGACCAATATTTTATGTAAATAAGAAAATCCAGTGCACAATGATCCTGTTATATGATGAGGTCACATTGCTGCATGGGCCCATTAGTGACTTAGGAACATCTATGGGGTGTGTGAGAAGCATACAGAAGCCTCACTTGGTCAGTAGGTAGATTCTTAGTATGAAACCCTTTTTCTAAGCCTTGCCATAAATACAATTTTTGTGAGTCTTTCTAGTAAGCTATTTTAAGTATAGAGTGAGCTGGGTGCTATATTTAGCATATGTAGTTGGAGACGACTTCCAGAAACACCTCTGGGTCAGCTCAACCCAGCATCATGGACCCAGTGGGAAAGCAGGGAAGTGGAAACCATAATTATCCTTTGATAAAACAACATACATAGATACGCTCACACAGAGCTTACTGTACTCCACTTTAAAGCAATATAATAACAGATTTAAAATCATTTAAATATTACATAAATGGATATGTCACAGGAGATAGGACAGGATATCTGATTTCTCAAGCAATATAAGATGATTAAAATTATTAAAATGTGACAGGATCATGGTACCTTGCACAAAAGAGGATAGAAAAATGAGGAAAAAATACCAGCAAAGTTCATTACTGAGATACCAATACATATCATTAAACACACTGTGGGGGCTTTGGGAAAGCTGAGCAGAAAGAGCAGGAGCAAGGTAACAGTTACAAAATAGACAGTATTTCAGACTTCTCTACTCTTAAAGTTTGCAGGATGACAGTTTTATACCTAAAGGCATCATCTAAGCTATGATAAAAATGATCATCAATGCACATAGGAAGCTAAAATATTAGTAATAGGCTAGATGGAAATATTTCTTTTCCTTACTGCTTACAAGAGTAAAACCGAATTTGGCTGTAGCTTTAGCACATATGTCCTCACAGGAACAACTCTTAGCCCCACCCAGAAAATATCCTCTGCGGGGGAAGCTTGCACACATACCTAGAAGCTATTACTGATTGTGTTAATTCTCAATTCTATATTGAGTAGATAAATGTATCTAATTTCAGATTTTAGCTTTCTCTGAAATCCTACAACAGAACAAAACATAACCATCTGTGTATATATGAACAGACTACTCAGACTTTTGAGGCCTCGTAAAGTTCAGGGTGACGGGACTGAAGGCCCCTGAGAGTTGCTGTGGATACTCCCTGCGTTGCTAGAAGAAATGCGTAAACACAAGGTAGTAGTGTCTGCGCCTCACCGGAGCTCGGCTCAGCTCCACTTGGGAGCTTTTTTATTTGGGACCTCAGGCGATCACTGTGTTGAACTTAAACCTTATGTGGCATCATGCAGCCTTTTTGATTCCACTCTGCTTCAGGCTGCCGCTGCAGAGTGAGACAGCCGGAGACCGAGGCAGGCAGGCAGGGACGTAGGGAGGGTGATGCTGTGGTCTGAGTGGTCCCCATGACTTCCATATCCGAATCCGTAGGCCCGGTGAGATGGTATTAGATGGCCAGGACTTGGGGAGGTGATTGGGTCATGAGGGGTGGAGGCAACATGAATGGGATTAGCGTTCTAGCAAGAGACCCCACGGAGGTCCCCAACCCCTTCCACCATGTGAGGATAGAAAGGGAAGTCTTGCCATGGAAAGGAGCCCCCTCGAGACCATGTCAACACCGTCATCTGACATTCAGCCTCTAGAACTGTGAGAAATAAGTGGTTTTTGTATGTATGTGTTTGTAAGCCATCCAGTCTGTGGTCATTTCTTATGGGAGCCTGAACAGACTGAAACTGATGTAGAGGCAGGACTGTATATAGTTCAGAGCAAAGCAGAAGGAAAATGGAATGGAACATAATTCATACTAATCAGTGCCTCCTCCCTCACCCCAGGATAGAAACAAAAATCACAGAACTGGAAAAATGGTACATTTTTAATGATACTGATGACCTTTACTTCAGACCGAAGACAAATCTATTCATACTATTACTAGGATTTTTTTTAATGTTCTAAATAGTATCTCTTGATACAAGAAATGTTAAACTGTTGAAGTATTTCTGATGTTAAGACTGTATATTTTAGACAAAGAAAATAGAACTAGGTAAAGGCTGAACTGACTGCTACACCAGGTTCTGAAAGGCTGAGCACATGAGTCTGTGAAAATCAGCGATGAGATCCTGTGTGTTCATTGGAATATCACTTCCTTTGATCAGAAGACTGGGATTCTTTACTATTTGCCAGTTCCCTAGTTCTCTCTCTCCCTCCATACCTCCCTGAAAAATAATTTCTATACAGAAATTTCTATATCAGTCATGACACAATGTAATTTCCTTACTGAGGGGGGTTGTATTCTGGAGAAAGAAAAACACATTCTCACCCGGAGTAAAAGGCTACCAGAACATCTAACTATAATAATATACTTCAGGAAGTCAGGCATATCTATCCTTTTTCAGCTTAGCATGTAAATATTAGGAATAGCTTCTTGCTTTATAATTTTGAACAAAAACAGCATGTTCCCTTTATAGAAGAAGTATATTAAGAAAAATTAAACATCACTTTTCAAAAAAAAAAATTTGCAGTGGATATTTTACTAGTTCTGCAATGAATGTTTTACTTCCCCTGAATTATGTAATCACTTTCAGGGGATTTGAAAATAATTATTTCAGTAAAAGGGTGTAGAACTCCTGAACTTGCATAATTTCCCATAAGAAAAATTAAATCAGAATTATATAAGTATATCACTACAAAGCCAGTTGGCCCTGAGGCAATGCCTGGAAGAAATAAGAATGCAGCAAGCCACAAAAATCAGGTTAGCCCCAAGCTCTCCTTGTCCTCAGCAATCTTGCTTCAGTGATCCTTTGGTGAAAGGCCGCAAGACATAAACTACCCATGGCGTTGACAAGATTGAAAACCGAAAAGCAGTAGAATTGTTTGGCAAGAACCCAAGCAAACTAAGAAAACACAGAAGGGGAAGCAATACACTGTATCAAAAGCAAGGCGGTTGGATAGTAGCTAACTAATTGAGGTGTGGCCCTCAGGAAACCTGAGCAATTCGTGGAAGAAAACAAAATTAAAAATGAGACTTGGATATCTGAGTGGGCAATCTGTTCTTACCAAATTCTTTGTAGGGATGGAAATTTCTGAGATCCTTGGAAAAAATTTTTTTAGAAGTCTGCTAGAAGTCCAGGTCAAATTATTGTTCTCAGTCATGATATTGTATTATTACAGGTAATGTAAAGCATACAGTAGCTACAACCATTGTCCATTTAATATCCTTGACATTTCCGGTTAAACACTCAAAATAGTATAATTTTAATGATTTTTTAATCAATTTTTTGCCACCCTGCTCCCCCCCCCACACACACTCTCACCCAAACATCAGAGACTATGTACCTGTCACCTGTCCCCAGAGCACGATATCTGCAACAGGCTAGTTGCCGATTAGATTTCTGCTTATTGAATGAATGCCATATGATAGACTTAGGGTAAATGCCCTAATAGCAGTAGAAATTAAAGTATTTTCTTTCTTTCCTTTTTTTTTTTTAAAGATTTTATTTATTTATTTATCTATTTTATCTATTTATTTACCTATTATTATCTAAGATTTTATTTATCTATAAAATCTATTTTATTTATCTATTTATTTATCTATTTAAAATAAAATCTTAAGATTTTGTTTATCTGTTTATTTATTTATCTTTTTGACAATCAGAAAGAGATAGAAACAAGCACAAGCAGGGGGAGTGGCAGGGAGAGGGAGAAGCAGGCTCCCTACTGAGCAGGGAGCCGGACTTGGGGCTCCATCCCAGGACCTTGGGGTCATGACCTGAGCCAAAGGCAGATGCTTACCCGACTTAACTGACCAGGCACCCCCAATTCTTTTCTTGAGAGGCAATCAGTGCTATAACTTAACAGCTGTTCTGCTCTTCAATGCAGGCTCCAGTTTCCAGGAGTTTCTCTGAGGTTAATAATGAGAAATCAGAACAGAAACTCATATGCATAGATGTTTATTGCTGTAATACTTATGATATTTAAAGACTTGAAAGTAGAAGGAAATATTTTGTAATCAAATAAGTTTGAATAATAGTATATTCATACCTTAGAATATTATGAATCCATTAAAATGGCATTTTAAGAATAGTTTTAAATTGCAAAATGGTCAAAATATAATTTTGGGTGAAAAAGCAAGCTCAAATTTGCACAGAGATCACAATTGTGGTTATAACATAGAGGTTTGTATTTAGTATGTAGCTACATATTGAGCGTATGTATGAATCAGTGAGTGTATGTGTGTCAGGGAGAGGTCGTATGGAGCAGACATAGACTCCATAAACACGAACCCTAAATGTGAATCCCGGTTTTGTTACTTAATAAATAAATTAGTAATAGAGTATATTTTTGTAACAAGCAAATTTATTAAACACAAATGAGTTTTACATTTGATCTCTTGTCTGTTTCTCCAATATATTACTAGTTAGTAAAGAGTTTCAGAAATTAAATAGAAATTTTTTAAAAAATCAACTGATTTTAATATCCTAATGCAATAGAGTCTCTTAGTATCCTAACCAATGTGAATCAGATCTGTAATACAGTTCTAATAAAATCCACCAGACACCCACTGACCCCTTACTGAGAATATCTGGGGGAATTCTTGGATCTGTAAAACTCTATATGCAAATTTCATTAATGCTGAATAATGTTTTGGTCATTTAAAAAATTATTATGTTTAATTAAAAGTAATCACTAAATTTTAGATTCTGTGAAAACCTAATATGTACATTCTGCTGCTAAAATTAATCTTTGACTATATGGTTGTACTAGATAAAGAGATTTATTTTTATGTACCCAGAAGTAATGGTTGTATTTTAATAAATCTGATAAAGCTATTACTGCTAGAATGTATCTTTAAAGGAGTAGAGTTTAGGTACCTCTAATGGGATGAGGTGTAACGTAAGCAGAAGACTTAATGGTGTAGGTTCATTCTGATTCTTCATTTTACTACTTTCCAGAAGTTAAAAGCAACTTAATTAATTTCCCCCCCACTTTCCCTGCTGTCTTCCCTCTCACCCATCATCACGTTGTTTTTTTTGTTTCTGCGCGGTAATTTTGTAATACACAAGTAAGGCCCCAATACCGCTGACTTTACTTTCCATAAAGAGATTAAAAAGTGATAGAATAAAATACAGTTTTGTGGGAGTTAAATTACAAATGACTTGCATATATGAGCTTTGCATTATTTTCCATGAAAGAGGAAATTCCAGTTTTGTCTAGGCCACGGAGGTTTTTCTTTTTTTGCTTACTGCTAAAAAATGCCAACTCAGCCAACTCCCTGCTTATTCCCATGCAAATTTACCTACACAATTTACACTACTTTCTTTTTACCGGATGCTGACATTTTTCAAAATGTGAACTTCTAAAATTGGAAGGTATATTCTTAAACTTTGAATGCCATGTCGCCAGAATTTGTGCTCTTGAGGCCATCAATCACACAGGACATAGAAATAATTGTCAAAATTTAATAACCAGAAGTAAATATGTGACATCAACTGTGCTACTAGAAAATCATCTGTGATTGAATCAATATTTTTGTCCTCACATCTGACTGCGTAAGCAAATTTTATAGTCAGAATTCTATAGTGTTCTTGACAGACATGGCAATAATAAGATAATATTGCAAATCTTCAAGTAAAGAGGGATATGACTGCTCTACTCCCCCTCCCGTGTGCCTACTGATGTTGTGAAAGTCAAAAACTTGAGTAGCATAAATATTGAAGTTAAGTATTAAGGAAAATATACCAACATTGGACATCATTGAACATATAAAAATCACCAACAGCAGTATTTTAGCTCTTGGTCTACATTTAGTCATCAGAACAAGTTCATTAGAAATACCTACATTGTAATTAAAGAAGTTAT
The DNA here is from genome assembly GCF_022355385.1 of Mustela nigripes. Lineage (NCBI taxonomy): Eukaryota > Metazoa > Chordata > Mammalia > Carnivora > Mustelidae > Mustela > Mustela nigripes. The sequence goes on along the minus strand of NC_081564.1, from coordinate 83,274,598 downwards.
TGAACAGTCATAGATGTGGAAAGAGAAATGTATTGGATATCAAATGTTTAAATTATGTAAGAGGAAATGGAAATCTGCACATAAAGGGCATTTTCAAAGGGAAGAGAATATGTGAAATTTAGTGGGGAAATAAAATTATGGAATTTCTGTTTAATTTTAAGAGGACAATAAAATGCAATGAAAAGATGTTCGCAAATATTATAAAAGATGATAAAGTATAATTTAATAACTCATATTCTGGAATCCTTAAAGAATGATAGGATATATTTGGATATAAATTTTTTTTATTCTATATCATAATTGAAAAGCTATGTGGAATCTAAGTGTTCCATTACTCTGCATAATTTTTAGTTAGCTTAATCTGGTTACTGTGAAGAGCTAGACACTTACCCTGGAATTCAAGGCCATTTCTCTGATCTCAAGAAATCACTGTGGCTACAACAACAGGGAGATACTCCTTTAAATAGATCAAACTCCCTGCTTTTACATTCTGAAGCATTTTTCTGTGTAAAAATCTAGCAATGAGCTAAGATATTATAAAATTATGATAAAGATAATATGTAGAGGAGCATTTAGGGGACATAAGTACATAGGAATACCATATAGTATGAAACAGTAATCTGAATGGTATATTCTTCTATAGAAATATAAATTATATAGAAATCACATGAAGATATTTAGTTAGGCCTATACCTTTAACCTGCCTCCTATCCCTCAATTCTTTTCACCAAATAATATTTAACTTATATATGTTTAAAAAAATAGAAGTAATGACTACATGTATGTGTTTATTTCTGTAGTCCAAAAAAAGAAATTTTAAAAATGTTCCTGGTAGTTTCATTAAGGATGCTGTTAAAAATATAGCTCGTGGTAACTGTGATTGTGAGTTACGAGGCTATCTTATAGAAGTGCAATTAGATAAGATTTCATATACAATGTGGTTACCCATTTGTGAGATTAATTAGATTTTGGTCTTAATTTCCTTTTCCCCCACACCGTGAATAACTAAACAGTCATAGAATGATTTTATATTTTATAATCTTCTTATTCATGGAAATAGGAAAGGATTTAGAAATGCATAGACTACATAGAAAAGAGCAGATCTCCTGATTCACATTGAAAATTGTCTTCTCTAAACAGAAATTAAAAAAAATAAAAAGACTGAGAGCGCCTACTGAAAAAAATTATAAATCAAAATATTACATACAGAGGTGCCTGGGTGGCTCAGGGGGTTAAAGCCTCTGCCTTCAGCTCAGGTCATGATCCCAGGGTCCTGGGATCCAGCCCCGCATCGGGTTCACTGCTCAGCGGGGAGCCTGCTTCCTCCTCTCTCTGCCTGCCTCTCTGCCTACTTGTGATCTCTGTCTGTCAAATAAATAAATAAAATCTTAAAAAAAATTCTAAATACAAATATATGAGAAATGATCCCTGGTACATTTTCTAAAAAATAATGCAAACACACACACACACACACACACACACACACACACACACACACACCAAGAAAAAATAGATATTTTGCTCTCTTGGGATTCCACCTTTTAAAATGTCAAAGCTTTCCCATTCACAATTAAATATTCTCCTTGCCCACAAAACTTAAATAGAAACAAAGACTGTGCAACTAGATATAGATCTTGTACATACTATGTTTTTAACCTGAAAAGGGTATTTTTCAAGGATTTATTAACTTACAAGTCTAGAAAAATGGGCAAGCTGACACTTAGAATATTTCTTTGTTTCCACTCTATAAAATGTCTTAGAGAGCTTCCCCCCAGAAAATTATCTCCAAAAATTGGAAATAGACCAAATGATATTTTAAATATTTCTAACACAAATTTTTCTAATCCAGTTGTCATGATAACATGCTTTTAAATACATGGAGTGAAGTTAAGGGAGTCTACCTTATTTAAGGGATAACTAACATTTTTCATTCAAGAAAATATTTCTGATATATGTGGCATGTGGCAGATACTGTTCTAGGTGTTGGTCAGAAAGCAGTGAAAAGACAAATGATATTCTTGACCTCATGGAGTTTACAATTCTGATAGAGATATCCTGTTTGTATCTATAAACCATATATGTGTGTATAATTACTATTTTACCAAAACAGTAAAAACAGTGCATCCACCAAAATAGGAAACAACTGTTAGCCTTTTGGTATTTGGTTATGTTTATTGCTGTTAGTTCACTTTTCAGGTAGTATCAATTGTCAGAAGACATAAAGCTCATTACCTGACTTTGTTTTAAATATGCAGATTGTAAAATGAGTAAAAGAAAAGTTCCTAGAAAAATATTAGGGGCATTCTTATAATGTACTTTATTTAATAGGAAACCCTATTCAAAGTATATTTCTTTCTGAATTGAGCATACTTTACTTGCTGTAAAGTTTTCTACAAGATCCGTAAACATGGCAAAATACCCATGAAGCCAGTAGATATTATCTTGATTATTATAAATAACTGCCCATATCTGATGGTGATTGAAGTAACATTTTTTTTAATAATTTGTTTCCACAAATGGCATAGTTTTTCTTGAAACGTTACTCTTTACCATCTTCTATGTGAATTTCAGTACAATTTGACAAATTCCCTGCCGATTTCTATTGATATTTTGATTGGAAATGCATAAATTTAAAGATTACTCCAGAGAAGCATGGCATTGTTATTATAATGCATTATCCCTGAATGCAAGACAGCTCCTAGTACTTAAGAATGCTTTCATGACCTATGAAAACTTTTGTAAACCTCTTAAACAGAGTTTTGCATAGATGTCTGATTTATTCAAGGGCATCTTTAAAAATTTTTTTTGTTTATATGTTTAAAATTATTAGAATTTAAAATTGGCTTGAAGTTTTGCGAAGAAAATTCATCTATGTTCTTTTTATATAAATGGGTTATACATTGTTTTGGGTAGATATTTTGTCGATAGCAAAATTGTCTTTTTTTAAAATTTATTATTTTTTTGTTTTTTTTTTCCCAAGAATATCATTATAGTTTTATTTTTTAAATTTTTTCAATTTATTTATTTTTAGAAAAAGAGTATTCATTATTTTTTCACCACACCCAGTGCTCCATGCAATCTGTGCCCTCTATAATACC